>NW_005843145.1:104335-115363 GCF_000455745.1 Alligator sinensis | reverse complement strand
GCTGACACGTATATTATGACCATAACATTGTTGATATAACAAATCTCTGTGCTCCTCTCAAAAATAAAACTGTGTAAAAACACAAATATACTGGGATTGGGAAATAAAGGCTTTTTTCTGCCTATGAGCACTTCACAATTTATATTAGTGTTCAAATTTCACTTGATAGACATCTTTCAAAGAACAGCTGCTCATTTGTGAAGACCTATCCTAGGGCAATGCTACTTCTATTTAGCAGTCACCCACTTTGTTCATTTAATTTAAATGCAAGCTACTGTAATCAATTTTTTTCTCCAAGGATGTTGAACTACTGAACACAACCCCCCCCAGCAAATTACAAATAGTCTTGTGGGAAATGAGAATGTATTTCTTATTTTTTATGCCAGTTAAGGTTAAACACTGTTTCTGTAGCTTGCTGTTAATAAAAACATCTGCATTTCTGAAATGGTAGAATTGTTTTAAACCTTGATAGCTAAATAACTTTATTGTGTTCCCCTAAATAGTGGTAATTTGGAAAATAAAAATTCAAAAAGAATTTACAAAACATAAATTTATGTTGATGCAATTTTCCCACATAACACTAGGAGAGAAGCTAATATGTTTGCTGCTGTTATTTCTGAATGTTCTCGCTATCCATTCAGATGTGATGGCAGTAAAAAAAATAATTCATTCATTCAAATGAAGATTGAAAATGTAAATGTGAAGAATTATAAATCATACTTTGTTATTTATTAATAATATTATTTAAAATATGAAGTGGGTTGCACATTACAAATGTAATGAGCTATATGAGCTATATAATCCATAGCATACAGGATCTCCTGGTAATATGCTAACTTGGGATAGATTAGGAAGGAAGGTTTACAGTAATTTAAATTTCAGGGATTTGAGCAAGTATAAGGAAATTGGAAGATACAAGGGGTATAGAATTTTATTTTATTAATTTTTTTAGTAGAGAACAACCTGGTGTGTTTCAGGTCAAGACAGTGTAGTAGGTCTTTATGTGGCATAAAAAGGGCAGAAACTCAATTAGGCTTAAAGGCATGGAGACTATTCCAGATGGTGGGGGCCACATGAGAGAAGGCTATGCCACCAGCTGTCGAGAGGCCCAGATTGGAGAGAGAGAATGTTACTATATGATTAGCATAATGAACAAGACAAGTTGCGGCAAGTGGGGGAAGGAGGTGGAATTATGTAAGCAAATTTTAAGGACTAAAAAAGAAATTTTGGTTATGAAAATGGCGGGGGGAGGTAACTTAAGAAAACTGGTAGTTGAATGGTGGGTTCTTAGGAAGGTAACTGGTGCACTTTGGTCAAACTGAAGTGTGCTATTAATTTATAAAGGAGGGAATTACAACATTCGGGAGAAGAGGCAACATATCGGAGTATTTGAACTGCTATCTCATCTGTTTGCTAGTTCAGAAGTTACAGCTTTTACTAAGTTTATAGATGTGTAAGGCAATAATTTGGAGTTGAATTGTTTTTCATTGCAGGTGTGTATGAAAAAGTAGGCATGAGTTCTGAAGCTGCTGAATTGGAAAAGAACGTGAGTTGAGGTTGAAATGGAGAAATAGGAGATTATAATAGCTCTTGATTTTGGTACCGTTTTTATAGAAACAGGCTGAGGAGAACGGATGAAACTAACTTACTATATTGGGTAGAATAAAGAACCAGTAGTCCCTGGTGTTGGGTATCAAGATTTGTAACACTGATCAGGAAAGAAAACCATATTCAAGCTTATGTGTATAGACATGATCTGGACATGGATTAACGAGAAGACCTGGATGTTTTTCTAGCTTTTTTAAAATGTATATGTCACTTAAAGAGAAGCTGATGATTTGATCAGACTTCATCTGGATTACCAGGTCTGTTGGCTATTTAGTGCTACTGAACCAATGGCAAAATTTACATTTGATTTTAACTTCTTGCTACTGTAATTCTACTGGAGGGTCCTTATGTCTCATGCTGTGCTGTGAGGAGAGCATGGGCTTATGGCAGTTAGGCACACATACATCTAAAGTGCATAATGGGGAGTTGCATGAAGTCAAAGATGGGTTTAGCAGAGTAGTGAAGTGTTGGCTGGAAGGGAGGAGAACTATCAATTTCATCTAGTATTGATCTATTTAAAATGAAGCAGAGGTAGAACAGTTCATATTTTAAACCTCAGGTAACAGGTGTTGGTTGGTGAGTCCAGATTTTAAGGGCAGATTGACAGCTTGTTTATTTGTCAGGGAGTATTTATATTGTATTTGTCCACATGGCGTTTTCCTACTTTGCCAGACAATATCGTTTTTCTAACTTGTCCCTCTAAACAGGTTCAAGGCAAAGAAACATGTTCAAGACAATATTCAATACTGCTCGAAGTTCAAGACTGATGAGGAAATATGAATTAGTGTTGAGACGAGAGAGGATCGTCAACAAGTGGTCCATAACTACTTTTGCAAGATTGCTATTTTATTTCTCAGCAAAGGATAGGAGGCAGAATGAATGGCATTTATAACTGAGAAATGATGACATTTTCTAAGATTTTGTTTAGGGAAAGGATTCTAGGAGATGAGAGCAAGGGGATACTAAACAAGGTATTAGTTATGGGGTAAAGCTGGAGAATACAGGTATATTGTGTGAGTGCTGCACCTTACTGAGTATGAAGCAAAACTTTGGAGAAGAAAGATTAGTTGTTGGGCAACAGGTATTTTTAAGGTACTGAGGTGATTCAGAGTGGCACATGTTACAATTTTTCAGAAGAACATAAACACTTTTAAAAATCCATATGTGCATCTCTCTGCAACTGTAGTCAACTAAATACCTTCAGAAATTTGGCCCTTCGGTTCTTTTATGCTGAAATAATGGCTGGGAAATCAGAGAAATGGATAGGGGAAAGAAGACTTCAGAGAGGGATAAGAAATAATAGTTGGTTAAGGCTTCTGAGAAATGTCCTTATGGATACAGAATTGGGAAATTGTTTCCCTTTTTCACTGGAGTACTGCTGAAACATAAGAGGTTAGAAAAGGTGGGTGGTGGTTAGTGAGGTGGGTTTATTTATGTGTGTAGTACTCCTGAGTGCAATCTCAATGAAATGTTATAGTTAGAAATAACATTGAAGAATATAGAACATAGATATTGGGAAATCCTTTCTGATAATGTACTCCAGCATGAAAGCGCATCCATCAATAAAAGGCCAAGATAAAAAAAAAGTTTTTAAAATTAGAGGGATAAATTCAGCTGTTTTAAAACTGCATGGCCTTGTATGGTTTTGAAACAAGGAGTGTCTTAACCAATAGGTACGGGTATCATTTAAGTTTCAAATCGTTCCTATACTTAAAACTTAGCTAAAAAGCATTCCTTTAAATATTATGCTCTTGATGTGGTAGGAGAATAACATGTTGCCTTTTACATGACAATTTAAAATGAAAAAGAGTGTATTATAAAGTGTGGTGAATGACATTGCTGATACTCACAAAATAATTAAAAACATATGATTTTCAAACAGGAACTATTCAAAAGATTTACTTAGGCCCTGTAATTATATGGTGGCTCAGAAGAGTGGCATGTGGTTTACATTTATACTCAGAAATGTTGACCTCACAGAAAACCATGTTAATGTTACTGAGAGAAAAGGAGTATTAGGAGTCTTTGTGGTCTATAAGCGTTAAATTATGATACATGAAGTAGATTTCTTTTTTCTTTTTCTTTTGTTTTTTTGGTTTTTTTTTTTTTTACTGGTCATCATACAGTTTTAAAGGTGTGTAACAAAGAGGGAATTTTTGGCCAAAGGCAGAGATTCCATTTTTCTTACACAGAAAAAGATTTAAAAAATTGTATTATATAAAGTACTCAAGAATAATGATGCATCATTAAATTAGATGTGATGGAGGAGTTTTTGTTTTTATTTTAGAAGATCTGTGTTCCAAACTGTGACATAAATGGCACTGATGCTGTGAGTGCAGTGCCACGAATACAGTGAATTCTTAAAATGTCTGCTACTAAAATAAATCCATGACTACGCCTTCTAGAATTAAATGTGTGGTAGGCACAGCCTGAGCATCTGGATAAGCATTGTTGCACTGTTGTAAAACTTAAATTTAGGAAATTTCTTAAGGTGTTTTAAATCGTATTGGCTCTTCTGTGTATGGGATGTAATCTTTTGCTATGCCATTTAAATATTTTGAGGCTCTGGAGGATTATACAGAATGCTAACCTTACCTTTGACAGATAAGTAAGCACCATGTATTCGTGGCTGAAATGGATAAGGTGAGGGGCTTTAGATAGAAATGACTTAAAACTCTGTTGACCTGTGATAATATATTTCCTGTCATTAGACTTCAAAGGAGAAAAACATTTTGGCTTCCAAGGGATGCATCTAAATGTGTATATTAATGTGCTTGAATAAACTCCAGAGCTTATTGTATTGGAGTTTATTGCTCCTGGGCACACGTCTTCCCCTGCTCCCCCAGCTCAGTGTGCTGTGGAGGGGCTTGCTGAGGCAGGTAGCCCCCACACTGCCCCAGCCAGCCAGGACAATGTCTACATGTGCGCTGCTGTGGAGTAAATTAGCTTCTTCCAGCCTAAAAGGGGTGCATGTGTAGACATGTGACTTTTACTGTGCAGGTAATTAGTCTACTGCGCAGTAAACGTTTTGTGTAGACACACCCAAGGTGACTCATTAATGCTTTATGCTCATTAGAATGTTAAAATATACTTTGATTTGTGTCATTTTAAAACTTGAATATTTAGTAGTCTTAATATATACAAATGATTTGTAAGCAGGTAAATTCCATATATATGAATCAGGAACTCTGAAAGGCTAGGTACAGATATTTAAAAAGCCCAAGGTGGAATTAATCTAAGTTGCATGGTTTTCTGTAAGCAGCATAGTTTAGGTCAGTAGTGAACAGAACACACATTCACTCTTTGTTGGGGGGGGAGGGGGGGTGCAAATCTTAAACCAGGTTCCGCCATTTGTAAACTAGACTGTGTGCTGAACGTCTATTCTGTTATGGAGTAACAGAGCGCAGGGTGTGCTCTGTTATTGAAAGGGGCATGAGCAAACAGCCAAGCAGCTTGCAAGTAGCTGCACTTCCAATCAGGCCCAATTACTGGATTGGGAACAGGGCCCAGCTGTTCAATATAAGAGCAGGGCTCTGAGCAGTGTAGCCAGCAGTCTGCTGCTAGCAGCCAGGAGAACAGCACCTGGTTGGAACCGCTGCTCATACCATCTTGGAGGGTAAGGGTAGGAGCTATGGGGATGGCAGAAGTTTCTGGTCCTGAGGCATGACCTAAAACTACACCCTGCTGAGGTTGGATGGCATGGTGAGACTGCCAGTGGCAGGCCAGTCTCCAGGAAATGCTACATCTGTGACCCCCGTAGTGAAGGGCAAGTATGGGGCACCAGAAAGCCTCAGTCCCCGATGCCTTGTGGGTGACCCCATGGAGGGAAAAGGTAGGGGAGCACACTCCAAAGAACAAAACAGGAGTCAAGGCTCATGGTGAGTAGAGGCAAGGTCCAGGTTAGGAAGGGGCTGGAGGAAGTGCCTAGACTCACTTTGAACTCTGAGGCTGCATCAAGGAGCTGGGTGTAAGGATCCAGCGGTGTGGGGCCCTAAGCTAGATGCGAAGCTCCTCAGGCAAGGGGATTTGTGATGCCCAGTGTAGGGCAGGGGATGAGGGGGCCCCAGTATGGGGTCATAGTGGGGACTGAGAGGGTCCCAAGCTGGGCTTGGAGCCCTGAATGTTTAGGGGCTTGGAGCCCTGAGTAGATAGGGGCTGGGAGCCCCGAGTGATGGATTGAAGGAGAGCCCAGTGTGAGGGCACAACAACTGTGAGCTCCAGTGGGTAATGAGAGTCCCACGTGAGACTCTGGAGCACAGGTCCCAGTGGGAGGCACTGGAGCAATATGGATGCCATCTGTGAGACATGGGACATGGTATAGGAGAGGTTGGAGCTGTGTATATAGGTCCTTGGCATCAGGGCAAGTAAATGGGCAGTCTCTCACTTTGTTATCATCTTTCAATCATTATCATCAAGGCATAGCAGACTAAGTAGGTGGGTGGTTAGCCCTAAGACAAGTGGGTGGGCCACTGATCAAACCGGCTCTGGGACACCCGCTTGGCAGGCTGTATGTTGCCAACCCCTGAAGATGGTAGCTTTCTTGTTGAAACAGACTACAACATGTTTTAATAATATTCCTTGCACTGCCTGAAAACACTTTGTCCAATTTTGCTCCTTACCTCTTTGGTCCCACTGCATCTTACCTCATTTCCACATGGACTGCATTGAAGGATGTCGTTTAAACATAATATCTACCAAGCTAAGACTTTTGAAGAGGCAGGCCAACTTTACAAGCATATTTGCAGCACCTTTAACAAATACTGTTTACTTCCTAAGCATGTCCAGTAAGAGAATCTGGTAAAGTTTGCTTGCTACTGTATTTAGGTTTCCTGACCAGCTAGTTTCTGCCAGGAAGTGTCTCATGGTCTCTTGGCAGCAGTAGACTCTTTCCTTTGCAAGTGTTGTAAAATGTTGGCCATATCAAAAATCAGTGCTAAAAACATTGGAGCCTGCTTCTTGTAACAAGCACATTTTCACCTTTGCATGAACAGTGAAATGTAAATGCAAAAGGTGCTTGGGTCTCTAGAACAATAATGCAACTTTTAGAATCTGTTTTAATTCTGATGCAACCGTGTATATCAAGAGGATTTAAGAGGCATGACCTTATTGTGCTTAAGAGTGGCCTTCACGTCATTTGTTCTTAAATACGATATACCAGATTGTATTTAGGGTTTTTCCGTTTGCTGGACTTCGGTTTTTGTGAATTTTCTTGAGCTTTATTCTCCTCCTGTCTTAAACTACGTGAGGCTAGGCCTTGTTAGCATTCAAAAATAACATGCCCAGCACTTGCAGCAGAAATAAGGGTGATGATATAGTAGGTAACGCTGTTAATCATAATGTATGGTATGCTATATACCAGCTTTGTAAACTGGCAGCCACAGGCACCAAAGTTTCTCTCAAACTAAATGAGATTACATTCTGTTGTTTTGTTTAATGGCCACAGCGTGCAACTTCTAACGTGGTGGTTGATGCCTTCCACAGCATCATAGCACTATTTTGGCTGAGAGGCTGAGGCTCCAGCTGGGAGTAAAAGTATCTGTGTTTGTCCAGCAACAACCCCGCTAGTACTGATACTTGCAACTAGGGGTGAGTCCTGCACCAGTCCAGACAGTGGCAGCAGCATTTCTGTTCAGGCAGCAGGGACAGTGTCAATTGAATTTGTGGTTCATTAAAACTATCTGATTCCTTTATAAACGTTTTATTCCACAGGTGTTAATAATCAGCCAATCAGTGGTGGGGAGACAAAAATGGTGTCAGGTTTAAAACTGGAGTTTTTGCCTCCCTGCCAATCAGGAGTGAGCCGCAAGTCTGCAGGAACTGTATCTTGTCCCCGCAGATCTGCAGGAACTGTGTTCCGTCCTTGATTCATCAAGGAAGCAAAAACCTGGTTTTTAATATGGTGCTGTCTTTGCCTCTCTGCTGGTCAGCAGCAAGCTGCGGGGCTGCCAGGACCCTTCAGCCAATCAGTGGTGGGGAGACAAAAATGGCACCAAATTTAAAACTACATTTTTTGCCTCCTTGCCAATCAGGGGCAAATCACTCATGCAGCCCCTCTACCAATCGATGGGGAGGGGGAACCTGCAAAATTAATAATGCTGCCGCAAATCCCACTTCTGCCTTGAATTCGGTAGGTCCCTATCTTTTCCTTTTTTCTCTCTTTTTTTTTTTTCTTCTCTTTTTCTTCTCCTCTCTTTTTCTCCTCTTTCCTTTTGTCTTCCCTCTTTTGACTCTTTTCTCTTTTTTTTTTCTTTTTTCCTTTTTTGTTTCTCCTCTTTCTCTCTCCTTTCCTCTCTCTTCCCTCCTTTTTTCTCTTCTCTTTTTTTCCTCTTTCCTGTCTTTTCATCTTCTCTTTTTTCCTTCTCTTTTGTTCTCCCTTTTTGTTTCTGTTTTTTCTTTTTTCTCCCTTTTGTTTCTCTTCTTTCTCTATCCTCTTATTTCTCTCTTCTTTTGTTTTCTCCTTTCTCTTTTTCTTTCTTTCCCTTTTCTTTTTTCTCTCCTCTCCTTTTTCTCTCCCCTTTTCTCTCTGATGTCCTTTTTCTCTCTTTTTTTTCTTTTCTTCCCCCCCTTATTCTCTCTCTCTCCTCTTTTTTCTCTTCATTTTCTCTTTAATTTTTTTCTCTCTCTCATCCCAAAAAAACAAACATTTATAATTATTAGTGATATTAATATGCAGTGCATCCTGCCATGTACCCCTCCATCCCAGTTTTGTTTTTCTGGCATGCCAGCAATCTGGCACCTTACAAAGTAGACATTACGGGTTTCTTGGCACTCCAGCCAAAAATGCTGTCTACCCCTGCTCTAGAGCAGTGGCACCCAACTCCTCTGGCCTCACAAGTTGGATGAGAGGTGTGCAGCCATTCCATGGAGTTGGTCTAATAAGGTTGGCTCCACATGCTGGATCATGGATGGACCAGTCCCCAGACTGCTTAGCAGAGCAGCTCCGTGGCCAGATGTGGGGCAGAGCTGGCTGCTGCTATGCCAGTTGTGGTGGTGCAGTCAGCTGTTGCTGTGGCAGAGGCTGCTTGTGCAACTCTGACAAAGGCAGCACCCAGGGCTTTTCTGGATCTTTGGGGAACCCCAGCAGGCTGGATGGCATGGCTCTGCAGACAAGATCCACCTGTGAATCCAGGTTGAGCACCACCATATGAGCAAAACTGTAGCACTGAATCATCAGTTGGGCACCACCCCTCTAAAGCAGCAGTTGCCAGTCCTTTTGAGTTGTGACCAAAGGCATTGCAGGGCAGCTTGATGTACAGGGCAATGCTAGCTGTTGTGGTGTCCATGGCAATACTGCTCTAAAAATGGCATTCATCATATTCATATAATAAGCAGTATGTATGTAGAGTTAAATACTAAGCATGGGTCAGTGTAACAGTATGGAAGGCTTTACATTTTCATGACAAATATTGCAAGTCTATCTAGACTTAAGCCAAGTACAAAACTCCAGAATTGCGTTTATAGATGCAGTATTAATATTAAGCATTTTATGTCAGCCTAGGTCTTTGTATTTTTCAAAATGCTTTTAGTTGCTATATAGTACACAATAGCAGGTGTACTTTTATGAATTGTAGATTGTATGTTATATGAGAATACATGCTTTAAATTGCTTTACCAAAGCTGCATGTTTCCTAGTCCTGTTCATATCTGGCATTTTATTTTTTGTTGTTGGTGGTGAATGCCTTTTTATGAAGTTGCATAAAAATTCAGAAGTGCCCTTTTAATGCATTATTTAGACTCTGTTCTTCTGCTGTATTACATACTTCTTGTTTAGGTTTTTGAAAATGGATTCCAAATTTGTTTCCAGAGTGCTTTGTTCTTTAAACTGAGAAATACATATACATGTGACACAAACATATGATCTAACTGCCTGAAAATGAAAACCAGTGAAGAAAACTGAACTTAATTCATACCTCCTGGTTTTCTTCACAATAAACACTGGCACTTAACAAGAAAGCACTTTTGGGCTCAAAACTCAGGCCAGTGTTTTAGGTTCATGGATGTTACAAGTACCACTAAAAGCCAAAGCCAGTTCAGGGATGATATTAATTTTTAATCTGTTCTTAACTCCAAAATATTTGCACCCTGATTGTTTTCCCAATGTCTTTAAATCTGCTTATCAGAAAACACATAAGTATTCAGAGGAACAATTTTGAGCTATTCATTGACACTTCATATTTTAAATGTCTATAATCAGTCTATATTTTATAAGGTTTTTGGGAGGGGTTTCCCACTTTGTAGAAAGGAAATGTAATGTTTTTGGGTATAACATACTATACAATCCTAAGCACAAAACCAGTTGTAATAGCAAACTGATATTCTATTGCATAGGGGGTAAAAAGAAAGTACCAGGTAACATGGGGCTGCTGTAAGACATGCTAGGAAATCTGGTCATCGCACCAGATGACAAAGCTAACCTATTTAACAATTTCTTTGCCTCCATTTTCCTGAGCAGGGATCGGGTCACCCCCCTCCCCCCACCGGGACCCCCATAGGCCCCAGGGGAGGCGCACCCAGGCCTAGGGTCAGTGAGGAACTATTCAGGGAACTTCTGGAGGGACTGGACGTATTTAAATCAGCTGGTCCTGATGATCTCCACCCCAGAATGCTGAGGGAGTTAGCAGAGGTCATTGCGGGACCCCTGGCATGGCTTTATGAGCACTCATGGTGCTCTGGTGTGGTGCCAGAGGACTGGAAAAGGGCCAATGTGGTTCCCATTTTCAAAAAAGGGAGGAAGGAGGACCCAGGAAACTATAGGCCAGTTAGTCTTACCTCAATTCTAGGTAAGCTTTTTCAGAAAATTATCCTGGCGTATGTCTATGAGGGGCCAGCAGGGGAGATTATGCTTAGGGGCAACGAACATGGGTTCATTATGGTAGGTCCTGTCAGACCAACCTGGTGGCCTTCTACGACTAGGTCACAAAATTCTTGGACTCAGGGTAACAGTGGACGTAGTCTTTCTGGACTTTAGGAAGGCCTTTGACACTATCTCTCACCCCATTCTCATTAAAAAACTAGGGGACTGTGGCGTCGACACCTACACAGTCAAGTGGGTCGCTAACTGGCTGGAGGGGCGCACCCAGAGAGTGGTGGTGGATGGGTCTTATTTGACCTGGAGGGATGTGGACAGTGGGGTTCCTCAGGGTTCGGTCCTCGGGCCTGCGTTGTTCAACATCTTCATCAGCGACTTGGACAAGGGGGTAAAAAGCACTCTGTTCAACTTCCCCCACAACTTAGTGTCGTCTGCGGAAGTGGGCATGCTAGAAGGGAGGAATAGGCTGCAATTGGACCTGAACAGGTTACAGGGGTGGGCGAGTGAGAACAGGATGGGTTTCAACACTGACAAGTACAGGGTGCTGCACCTGGGGAGGAAGAACCAGCAGCATACCTACAGGCTGGGGAACTCCCTTCTTGTCAGTGCAG
>NW_005843145.1:101742-102192 GCF_000455745.1 Alligator sinensis | reverse complement strand
CCTCCCATAGTGGGACCGGGGAATGTACGGCCCGAGATGCCTATTAAACTTAGAGGTGTGTGTGTGTCTGGGGGGAAAAAGTCCTTAGTAAATCAAGATTAGAATTGGTCTGATAAATGCTGAGCTGGGTGTGTGTGAACATGGGTTGATTAACATTTAGAGCAGAGATTCCCCATCATGCAGTGCTCCCCTGCTTCTCTGATCCCAGAATTCACTGCAGTCTCTGCTTCAGGCTTTCTGTTCTCCATCTCTCATGTAAATGAATGGTCATCTGGTTCCATCTCAGATGCAAATGAGACCTAAGGCAGTTGTTTCACTCTTGTCACCCTTATCTGGAGGGTCTTAGGTGTCTCTCTCACTGCATCTTAATCAGTTTTGTTTATGTAGAGGAGGGGAGGGAGGGGGGGTGAGTCCTTGTGAGTCAGACAGACTGCATCCTGTGCCAGGGTT
>NW_005843145.1:95228-101729 GCF_000455745.1 Alligator sinensis | reverse complement strand
ATCTAGTGGCTGTTTACAAACTAGTCAGAGGGGACCAGCAGGCATTGGGGGAGTCCCTGTTCCCCCGAGCACTACCAAGAGTGACTAGAAATAACGGCCACAAGCTGGCAGAGGGTAGATGCAGACTAGACATCAGGAGGCACTACTTCACAGGGCGGCTAGGATCTGGAACCAACTTCAAAGAGAAGAGGTGCTGGCTCCTACCCTGGGGGTCTTAAAGAGGAGGCTAGATGAACACCATGCTGTGGTCGTTTGACCCCAGTACTCCTTCCTGCTATGGCAGGGTGTCAGACTTGATGATCTGCTCAGGTCCCTTCTGACCCTACTAACTATGAAACTATTACATATAATATTATATCACATTGTGGTTTGCAAATTTACATTCACCGCTTCCGTAGAACATTTTTAGTAGTAGAACTCAGTGAAATTTTTAATTAAATGTTCTATTTGCTGAAAAAAGCAGAATTTGATTTACTAAAATTGCTAGTCAAACTTGCTAGTGAATTTTTTAAATTTATTAAATTGGTTTCACTAATTCCCCCTCTCAAATCCACAACACCCCCTGAAAAGTATACAGTGACTGCTTTTTTATTTTGTAACATGGTTGTGTTCTTAAATTTGATGAAACAGTTTAAATAAAGAGCGAAACTCCCCCCCCCCCAATATGAAACTGTGTTCAGTTTAACCTACCAAATACCCCCTTACCACTGCTTCTGCTCACAGTTTGGTTAGAAAAACAAAAGTTAATTATTTGCACAGTTCTATGTAGAACACCAGTATTTTCTGAACTGGGGACTAAAAGAATGATTATATGGAATGTTGTGGTGGAAGGTCATTTCCATTTCTTATTCATGTCCATTCACTAATACATTTATTTAAATATTTAAGAAATCTGTATTTGATTTTACTTGCTTTTAAGAAGCTTTAGAGTAGTTCTTACGGAAAACTATTACTATATACTAGTACAGGGGAAGGAACACGCAGCACAATGGCAGATAGGGCAGGGCAGGGAGCAGAAAGCAGAGCATTAGAGAAGGCAGGCAGGAAGCTGAAGCAGAACCGCAGATTGGGTGGGGGAGAGGAATAGGAGTGGAACTTGGTAGATGTGGGGCTAATTTGTGGCGCACCTGCCTAGAAATTTGCCCCCCATTGCACTAGTATATTATTTCCATCTGGACCTGAAGAATAGATCATATATAGCAGTGGTTCTCAACCTTTTTATACCAGGCCCCATTTGTAAACATCGAAGGCACTGGGTCGGGACTGGCCACTCACTACCGACTTGCTGCCCCCCCCACCCCCAGGCCCTAGCCCCCCCAGTGTGTGAGGTGCGTGTGCGGGGTAGAAGGGGTTGTGTGTGTGGGGCATGGAGGGCCCCTAGCAGCCTCTTGCAGGCTGGAACTCTAGCAGCCTGCAAGGGAAAAGCCACAGTTTCCTATGTTTTTCTCCTTTAAAGGAAAATCTGTTTTTAAAGTTTGTTGATCTATTTTAAAGTTTGTTCATGGTCTTTTCATAAATTCATGACCCACAGGTTGAGAAACACTGATACCTAGTTTCCATGATATTTGCTATATTCTGAATTGGTTATTTTTAACTTTCCAGATTCGCTCTGTCAGATGAAGCATACAGATCCTTGAGGGACCAAGATAAGGATCAGTGCATTCTTATTACTGGGGAAAGTGGAGCTGGGAAAACAGGTAATATGTTACTTGGTGTTCAAAAATGAAAGGAGAAGATCTGGGAGCTGTGCAGGTTTACTGTCTTTGCATTTGCTCAGTGTTGTAAACTAGTTCCTTTATGGTATTTGCTGCTTCAGATGTAATATTGCATTGTTGTATATTCCCATCATATCAGGTCTTATATAGTGATACAAACTTCTACTTTTGTGGTGCTATGTTGAAAGAGAATATTGCAATTGTCAGAATACACTGAAGATGCATACTGAAGAAAAAACAGAAATGATACTCTCTTGCTTTGGGATGTTGCAGCCCTTGGATGCATTCGCAAAAGTCTCTCAAATCCCGGTATTTTAATACACACACACACACATGCACGCTAAATAAACAATGGTGAAGGCCTTTAAATGTAAGTAGTACCACATGCTGTGTTCAGCTACATTTAATACATTGGCATCTGTACAAGAAAACTACATTTCTTTTAGTCGGAGCTGGAATAGATTTTGCAAAATTGCTCTATTAATTTAAATGTGCTGAATGGTGGGACTAAATGGGCGTTTCATGGTTGTTCCTTTTTAAAAAAAATCTGTTTTTAGCTTAAAATAGCAGTTTAAAAACAGGGCTGCTAAAAGAAAAACAGCAGGTCCAGGACATTTAAATTTGTTTTAATACCACCTGAGAAATTTTCTCTTGAACTGAGGAAAATGTTTAGCTTTGTATGCCTGTGGCAAGCAATCATGAAAGTGGTGTAACAAGGGGAACTACCACTTAGGTCTATTATGAAGCCCTGTAGCAGGGTGCTCCATTCTGGCGGTGTAAGGGTGGATGGATTTGACACTTTGGTTTCTTGCATTCTTTTTCTCTCTGCATGTTCTGTGACTCCTGATTGAGAGGTTTTTATTTATAATCATTCTCTCCTTTATCAGTTTAGTGATATGAAAAGGCATGGTCTACTGAGTAAATTAGTATATTAAAATAAGTATTTATTAATAAAGCTCAACATCTAAAGAGAATTCATTGTAATTTTGAAAGGAGTTATTTTTTGATACAGCTTAATCTTTCATGGCTCCGCGGGGGTTATGAGTGATTAAGCAACTAGCTTGTAGTAAGGCCACAATTATTCATAGATTTTGTAACTGTAGACGCTGGGATGATTGAGTTACTTGGCTAATGTATACTTACATGATGATTGGGATGTGTTCAGTAGCCAAGGTCATCACAGGCATGTGAGGTTTCTCTTCAATGCTGAGAGTTTATTTTTAAAAAGCAAAATTTCAGGAAGTTTAGAGTGAAAGTAATGGGTAGGGATTTGTTAGAAATCCAAGTCAGAAAATGGATGTAGAAACCTCAATGATGTCACATCTCCTGACGGTTGGCAATTTTATTAAAGCTCCAGATGCTGAAGTAATGTTTTTACCCAAGAATATTGCTTTTTTTAAAACTTTAAAAAAATATCTAGTTTTTATGGTTGTAGAGAGAACCTTGAAAACACGAATCTTAAATGTGCCAAGAGCAGTAGGCTTAAAAAAAATAAGCTGCCAAATTTATTATTTTTTCAAAACTCAGAATTTTGGTAGCCAGCATCCTGGTTTTTAAATGTTTGATGAAGGCAGATTTGGAACTACGTGTCATCAATTTCTTGTTGTTTTTTTTTTTAGTTGAATATATTTCCATTTATTTACTTTTTTGTTTTGTTTTCACTACATAATTATACCAATGGCTGTTTGTAGAGTCATGCAAGAAAATGTCAAATGCTGCCAGAGATTATGTGGAGGGTAAAACACAAGGTTAGTCAAGGTTCAAATTGAATGTTTGTTCAGTTGACAGCAACTTTATTGGCTCAGTCTTGCAGATTACAGTGGAGTTCCAGCTAGCAGAAACAGCTCCTTTATTTTGTGTTAACAATTTCCAAAAACAATTTATAATTTTTTGTCACTCTGTAAACCTTTTTCCATGGGCTTGCAGTTATCCTTATGTCAATGGAAAGTGCATCCTTATCTTAAGGTAACTTATTTCCTGCTTGGCTACTTTCATCACGCATTGGTCAAGTGATTCTTCTCAAGCATTGGAATTGTTCATGGAGCTCCGTCAGCTCAGATTGCTTCAAAACACTTCAGCATGTATTACCAAGAGAATATTCTGATTTTTAAATACGGCTGCATGTCAGCTGCCTTGGCTCAGCACCATTAGTAACCTTTGACCTCTGAAGATTTTCTTTTTCTTTCAAAATTGTTGTCCAGCTTAACTGTGATGGGAAGCTCCCAATTACAAATTACATGTTCTAACGTTTCTTAATTACTTTTTCACATATATCCTTGGACTATTACGGCTAAAAGAGAATAATATTTACCATGTTTTCTTGCATACAACATGCCTTAGAATAAGGTCCGTGCCTTGTTTTTGAAAGATAGAATGAAGGAAAAAAGATATTTCTACTCAGTGGGTAACTGTATAGCAGCAACTAGGGAGCTGAGCCTGCTCATTGTTTTGATCCCTGTGGATCCTGTGTAGAGTTATTTTCAATCTTGCTTGGCAGAAAGTGGCAAAAACTGCTCTTACCATATTTCCTTGCTTTTAATACACATGCCAATTTCCAGCAGCTGTTTTTTGGGGAAAAAGGTGCGTGTTATCTGCAGGAAAATAAGATATTTCATTTTGAAATGTATGTTTACAGCACTTTGAGTATAGCCAGTTGGATTCTTTCTCCTGTTTGTGTGGCTCTTTATCGCAACAAGGCAGGGAGAAAAACAAAACCAAGTGGGATCCAAGGGACAGAGGACAGGCAGAGGGCAAGTATAGTCCCTGAAACTAGTGGTATTTGTTACACTGAGCGGTTTCCAAACGGTTGTTACTTTTGAAAAAAAATCCTTTTACTGCTTAGATTCTGTTAAGAGGGGTGTCTGTAAATTTTTCATTCTTTATATCAATTCCTTATCTGCTGTACCAAAGAACTTGGCTCCTGTAGCACTGAAGCAACCTTGGTGTGGAGTGGGGGTGGACAACCTGGGTATGAGTGCCCCAAGTGGCACATGGCATATTGGGGAGGGGACAGGCAGCAAAGGGACAGAAGATAGGGCAGGAGATTGGGCAGGAAGCACAGAACAGAAAACAGAGCAGAACATTCCTGTAGGGGAATGGGATAAGTGCCCCTTGAGGATGGTTCTGAGCTCATTTGTGGCACACCTACCAGAAAGGTTGGTCCTGTGCTGTAGAGAGTAGGCACAAGGCAACTTTCACAGTACTTCTGCCTCATCCTCGTGCCAAATGTAAACTCGTTTCCCAGAATGATTACAAATGCTTGCAGTACTACACTCAGTGCACTGGGAAGGAGAACAGAAGTCTCAGATTGAGAATCTAAAGTCTGTGGTGTACGGTAGCAGTCCTCAAATATTTAAAAGGCTGCCACAAAGAAGAGGGAAAATGCTGTTTTCTTTCATGCTGCAGAAAGCAAGATGTGGACCACTGGCTTGTTGTTATAGCAAATTAGGTTTCGATTTGATATCAGGAAAAACTTCTTCACTGTTAGAACAATGAGGCAGCAGAATAGATTGCTTAAGGAAGTTGTGGACTCCATCACTTGAGGTGTTCAAGAAGAGGTTGGGCAGTCACTGGTTGGGGTTGATCTAAGCATAGTGTGTTCTAGAGGGGTGGATTTCCCATGTTTCTGGGCTTTGCTGGCTGCTACATGGGGCTGGGAGAGAATTCTTCATCTCCTCCTTCTCCCTCCCTCCTCCTGCCACCTTCCCCTTGTGTTTTCAGGGCTGTTTTGTTTTTTTTTAAGACTTCCTCCGAAGCATTGGGTGTTGGCTTCGGCCAAGACTGGAAACTTTGACTAGGGTGTGCCAGTGCTCCTGCTGGGACTGAAACCCAGAGGTTCCTGGCTAGAAGGTCTTGGTCTGATTTGGGGTCAGGAAGGAATTTTACCCATGGTCAGATTGGTGTGGACTGTGTGGGTTTTTGCCTTCTGTAATGGGGGGTATGGCCCTTCTCCTGGGATCTCTTGAGTATATATTAATAACTACAGAAGCAGGATGTTGGCTGCTGTTTTACCTGTGACAAGTTAGGTTATGTCTTGTGTTATGTCAGGGTGGGCTGTTTAATTTTGTTAAGAGGTTAGACAGTGGGCTTGGATATGGATGGTTCTGCCTTGGTCAGGTGGTTGGACCAGGCGGCCTGGAGAGGTCCCTGCCAGCCCTGCTTCTCTATGATTCTGACTTTTCATATAGAGGCTTAGATACCATTCTGCCGAGGAATGCCTACCCAACTTTCCTGTATAGATTTAAAAAGGCATTTATTTATTCTTTTGCTTACTTGTAATTGAAATGTAATTCTGTAACTACAATTGTGTAATTGAAGTTAACATTTTTAAGTGAGACTGAGTTTTCTGTAATCATCTGGGAGTTGATTTATTAACTGTAGTTTAACAAAGGAAAAATGCTTTTCTCTGCCAGATGGCTACACTACCCATTTTATAAAATGTATTAATTTTAAGTTAAAAGGTTACACAGAAAGATTGCCCAACTCTTGCTCAGAAAAACTACTTTGTAATGACCGCTTTCTATTTTTGGTTATGATTTGGAGAAGCTTGTGGATAGGGTGGTGTCTTGATTACAATTCTCTTTGACTGTTTTCAAGTTTGCTTCACACCTATGTATGATAGAAACTGGTGGCTATGAATAAAAGCTTAGTTATCTGTATGGATATGATTTAGAGCTCTTGGCTGGCCATCATGCTCTTGAGCCTGAGCTGACGTACTGTTTTGTGGACCAGGAAGTATGGAGATTAAGTTGCACAGCAAACGCTTCTTTTTTTGGAGAACACGAAG
>NW_005843145.1:82139-95197 GCF_000455745.1 Alligator sinensis | reverse complement strand
CGTGTAGGTGCTTTCTCTTTGGCTTCACAAGGTGTGATAACATTCTTGATTTTGGATTATCTTGTTTTGAGTATGGGAAGTTTTGCTTACTGCTGCTTCTGTTCTAATAATGCTTCCAATTATCTGTCAGAGGTACCCAGAAATGGGGATGGGTCTGTTTATATGTTGAAATGTATACAAATAAAACATTGCATGCATATACAAAGTCATCTAGGCCAGTGTTTCCCAACCTTTTCCAGCCCAAGGTGCACTTACATTAATAAAAATTTTCCGTGGCACACCTGTCAAGGTACTCCCCATCCTCATGCCTATTGTAGCTCATTGCCATGGCAAAATTCCATGGCACACCTGTTCATTTCTGATGGCACACTTTTGTGCCATGGCACGCTGGTTGGGGAACACTGATCTAGGCTTCCTGAATAGAAATATGGCTGGAAATCACTTTAAAGTTTGGTTTCTATTGGAATTGCATTGGACCTCACTCATTCAGTATTATTTTTATTTTTTCTGAATATATTTGTCTATCTCTGTATTGGGTAGAATGGAGAAAATGCTCAGAAAGTGGGATTTTATCGTTGAGGGAAATGGCTCTGCCTCTGCCAGGTCAGTGGTGAGCTTTCTGCCAGGTCAGTGGTGATTTCTGCCTCCTCTCACCCCTGAGTATTTATTCTAGAAACTAGGGTATGTCTGCTTATGTGAGCTGAATCTGGTTTACTGTACCCCTCCCTTCCTACCATATGCAAAGTTCTTTCTTAAAGTACTGGTTGGAGAATGCCTTTCAGGGCCTGCAGTTTTGTATGTGATGCTGTATTGAAATACATTGCTCTGTTCAAATTTTTTTGAGCTATTGTAAGACAGCAATAACGAATTGTTATTGGCACTGCCACATTGATTTGATTTATGCCATGTTGTTAGGCATTCATATCAAGTTCAGGTTCAACTATAAGGGCTTGGATCTTTTAAAAAAATTAAAAATGAGATTAAGATGCATGATTTTTAGTATCCATGCCTTTATCTAGTTTGTTGAATTCAGTATGAATGGAAAAACTCATGCTAATTACCTTTGCTTAATATTAAATGAGATATAATCATGATCTGAAGGATAGTCTTTTGTTTGGTTCTTTGTTAAAATCAGACCCTTAAATTTATATCAGGCCTTGCAAAAGAGTAAACGGGTGTTTATTACCATTGTATTGAGTTGATAGGGATTCCAGGTGTTAGTAATTACATTGTATTTAAAACTATATTAATCTACAGATTGTCAAAGTCATTTGAGATTTCACAGCTTTGTGTTGTACATTAAGCATTAAGATCCTATTGTAAAACTTACTGTTCTTGTCATAGCTGCCCTGTGTCATAGGGCCCTGCTCCAGGTTCAAATTAAAGCTGCATAGAAACCAGCTATGGAGTTGTTGTACATTTTCAAGAGCTAACTTTATAGTTGGTTGGTTCTTTTTATAGCTGGATAGTCATTTTTGTTGTGTGATAATTACTTTGCATGTGTGGCTGATATAAATTTATTGTTCAATTTACCAGTAAATTGTGTAATATATTTAACATGTAGCAGGGGCCTTAAGAACAGCATACCTATTTTGTGTAATATTTATGAATAATTATTTGCATAATAGTTAATCAACACAATTTTTTGTTTACATAACTGGAAACAAACTTATTCCAGTGTTTCAAACTTGAATGACCATATTTTGAAATTGTTCATTGCCTACATGAACATTTTCATATTTTATATACAGTTTTAAAACAGGCTACATCTGGGGGTGGCAGCCTCCAGCCTGTGGGCTGGATGGCACATGTGGAACCTTTGGATCTGGCCCACAGGCATATGGCTTCAGTGACAGGGCACATGTTTTGTGGGCATTCTCCCTGGGCTGCTGCAGGGATAAATGCCACTGTCAGCGTGGTCCTAGTGCCCACTTATCCAGTCTTAACACACAGTGGCCCATTCTGGCCTTCAGCCACCCCTAGACTACATGAATAATTTCACACGATGAATTAAAATTATTTACATTTAATAGCCTGCTATATAACTGCAGTTACAATACAGTAGGTCTTGTACTGTGGGTGTTTCTATACAAGTTTGAATAACATTTGATTTGTTAGTTTTATTTTACTTATGCATTTTAAAATTATTTGTAGCCTGACACCTTTCCAAAGAGGTATCATATGAGATGAAGCTGTTTGCTTGCTGAATTTCTCTTCTGCAGGGTGAATGGGGTGAGGAGAGTCCAAGAGTCTAAATACACATTATGGTTGTGTTGAGGTGATGTTGTATTAGTAGTGGTCCAGGACAAATGTGAGAGGCAAGGATATTTGTGGGTGATTTATTGGATCAAAATTGGGAGGGATGTAGACAAGCTTTTCGGTACCACTGTATACTTGCTCAGGTCTCTGAGGAAAAAAGGCAGACCTAGAAAAGCTAAATAGCAGATAAAACAAAGACTTGTGCAAAACTCCATATGTAAATAAAATCAGGATTAAGGGATATTATCAGGTCACTAACAGATAAGAGAAATGCAGTAGAAATGGTAACCCTGTAAGTGGAGAGCAAAACCATGCAAGAGGGTTGTTATCATCTGTGGCCTGCAGGAAAATTAGCGGGGACCAGTTACGTTATAATGGGTCTTGAAATCAGTGTCTGTGTTAAGTCACTGGTTCTTAGTGTCCAGTAAGCTAATGAATTTTTACTCCTAGGCCCATCTTTATTTTTTAAATGTCTCTTGAGCGTGAGGACTGTGAGGTCAGAAAGGGAGTATTTTTTGTGGAAAATGTTATCTTATGTTCTAGTGTCTCTGTTTTTCAGGCCTATTTCTCAATTTGACCTTTTCTTTTTTGTTACCACCTTGCAGAGGCCAGCAAACTTGTCATGTCATATGTAGCAGCTGTTTGTGGAAAAGGAGCTGAAGTTAATCAAGTAAAAGAACAACTTTTACAGTCAAATCCAGTGCTTGAAGGTAAGTGTCCAGTAATAGATATAGAAACTAACTGTATTGTATTAGCCTATTTTTTCAGCTGTTTTTGACAATTGAGTTCAAGTAAACAATAAGTTCAAATACCTGTACTAGGATTAAACTGTCAGTCTTGTCATACCATGGTTAATAAACTCACTGCACCTCTCCAGGTTTTTTCCAAGAGTACTCTTTCTCAGTTCTTTGTTGTGTAACAGAGGCATGTTGGAGCAGTGTGTGGATGGGGCCCTAGGCTGAAGTCCACTCCTTGGATGGGGCTAGGGATGCAGTCTCTGGTCTTTCAGATGCGATTACCTCAGTAGTCTTGACTTAGGTTAGGTACTTAAAGTTTATTTCCTTCTGTGATCCATGGTTGTAGTATCTAGTAGTCGGATTAACTTCTTAAAAGTATTTATTTGGAGCAAAAGCATTTAATAGAAAAGAGATCTGAAAGCAGTAAACCTATCCATATGCATGTCTGTCATTCTCTCCTGCTTACTATTCCTTGCATCAGGCAAAAGACCTAACTCAGTTGCTTCTGCAGTCTTTTCATGTATTTGTCTGTTTCCCCTGAGCACGACCTCTTCTCTTCTTTTAACTGTTTACTGATTTATTTTAACCTGAGCCTCTTGCTTTAAAAAAATGAGTTTTTCCATCTTTCTTGCATACAGAATATGGAAACTAGAAGTTCCCCATTTTCTTATAATTGGTTCCAAAAGCGTTTTTTCTGTAGGTCCATTGTGTTGCTTCCATGATTGACTTCCCTGTATTAACACTTAGTTCTAGCTTACTACTCAACAGTGGGGAAGTATCATAGCTAATTACACAATTACTTCCCCTCATCACCAGGCCAAATACAGAATTTGTAAAATTATGATATTTCATTATGTGCTTAGCAGTTCCATGTCTGTGAAAGATTCAACAACAAGCAGAGTGTGTTGTCTTTTGTTTAATGTGTTGCAAAGAAATGCATGCAAATGGAAGTAAAAACATTAAAGGAAGGGAGGGAGGCATAATGCTCTGAACAGAAAAGAATAGGAAATGTGCTGAGAGAAGGTCAGAGATGTGGGAGTTGGTAACAGTTTATAATGGTAATCATTCAGGAATAAAGTTTCAAGATGCAAAACCAAAGTCTAAAGTATTTAAATGAGCACATATGCCAGATGAGCCTGTCCTGCTGATGAAAAATGTTCTACAAAAGACTGAATGGAGGAAATGCAATCTGAAGTCATTTCTGATTGACAGATAATTCAGTTTTTATCATTTTTATTAAAGAAAAACTTGATACATGGGCAAAATTGATAGGAGCTTTCAGGTTTTCTCTAAACAGTGCTGAATGGTTCCCTGGAGACTGCTAAAATCCGCTGAGTTTCTTGAGTAGAGAGCACCAGTTGTAGGGTCTTGTTACAGGCAAGGTTTGCTCATGCTGTTGGACAGTGGTCCTATCAGTGCTGCTAAAATGGTGTCTGATACCAAGTGGGGTTGATGGTCCCTCCACTTCTGTGGGTCAGGTCCTATAGTTTGGGAAACTCACTCTTAAATAAAATAAGTAAAAATGTTTAAGTAAATTTGGAAAGGATGCAGTGTATTTGTGCTGCGTGTTGCTGTGTTACCCGGTTCTGGGTTGCATTTCAGTAGCTGAGATGTGACACTATATCACTGCATGTTTAGCAGTGATGAAGCTCTGAGCAGGCATTTACATATATTTTTTTAGCTGCAAACTGCCTATGTGAGATCAGACTCAGCCTTTGTATGCAGTTGTTTCAGCTAAGCTGTAATACAATAAAATAAAAGAGCAGAAATATTCTTAATCTCAATAAGTTTTCTTATGGGAGTGCTCTGTTTTTAACTGTAGCTGCTTCCCTAGATTAGCATAAGAAACACTGAGCTTGGTAGAAAACTGAGGAATGTCTCCTTTCATAATGAAACATTTGTATTTGAATCTGTTTATAGTTATAAATAACTCTTTATGTTTAATAATATGCAGCTCAGAGCCATGGTTGTTGAAAAGATGATTTATTGTACTGTATAAAGTTTTTAAAACAATTCTTTCACTTATCCCTGGCCTTTGAGAGCAACCAGCTTTGCCTTTTTGGCCTGAGTTTTGATCCAGAATAGCTTCTCCATGCAAATTTTTCAAAGCAGAAAAACATGTATTTTTCCACCCACGGAAATGTCAGCTTTACGTGCACATTAAATATAAATAAATAAATAAATAAAATCTTGGGATAAGTCAGTCATAGCTTTCTCTTAGGAGCATGAGCACCATGTTTCAAACGAGCAAAAGGTATATATTCCCTCTTGGCAAACAGCTTAAAATATGTGATTTAGGATTTTAACTTGTCCCACGATTTATTTTGAATTCACGTTGTATGTTGTGGGCTGGTGGTTCAGCAACTGAGCTTAGCCCTGAGAGAGAGCTTTCCTCTATGCCTTTTATTGTCAGAAACCTGAACAGGTTTTAAAAAAAATAAAAATAAGCTTTTATACCAAGTTTTATGCAAACTCAGGGAACTGATGGACAGGATCCACTGAGAGGAAAGTTGGGAGAAAAGGAGTCCAAGATCACTGGCTGTACTTCAAGGAGGCTCTTTTAAGGGTGTGGAGGCAAGCTATCCTGATGACAGAAGAATGGGAGATGCAACAGAAGACCAGCTTGGCTAGACAGCAGTCTCTTCAACAAGTTGTAACTTAAAAAATATCCGAGAAAAAGTGGAAACTTGGTCATGTCACTAGGGAAGAGTATAAGAGTATCGTGTGTGCTTTGGCCTTTCTGATTTTGTCCCTGCATGCACAATTTGAGATGCAACTGGCAAGGGCCATCAAAGGCAGTGAAAAAGAGCTTCTATAGGTATGTCAAAATGAAGAGAAAGACCAAAGAAACTGTAGGTCCCTTGTAGAAAGTTGAAGGCAATCCAAATATTTAATTCTTTTTTTTTTTTTTTTTTTTTTACTTCAGTCTTTAAAAATAGGGGCAGCTGCCAGATAGATGACAAGTGTAATTGGCAGCAAAGATAGGGAAGAGTCGAACAGAATAATGGCAGAGCAGGTTAGGGAGGATTTAGAGCAGCTAGATGCATCCTAGAAGTACTGATAGAATTGGCTGAGGTAATTTCAGAGGTATTAGCTATCCTTTTTGAGAACTTGTGGAGGTTGGATGAGGTCCTGGATAATTAGAAAAGGAGCAATATGGTGCCCACCTTTATGAAAGGGAAGAAGAAAGTTCTGGGGAACAACAGATCAGTCCATCTAATCTCGATACCTAGAAAGATCGTGGAGCAGGTCCTCAAGAAATCTTTTGTGAAGCACCTAGAGGAGAACAAGGTGATCAGGACCAGTTGGCATGGATTCACCAAGAGCATGTCATGCCTGACTAACCCGATTTCTTTCTTTAATAAAGTGACAGAGTCAGTGAATTGTGGAGAGCAGCAGATTTTAGCAAGGCTTCTGACAGTGTTGCCTATGACATTCTCATTAGCAGGCTAAGGAAATAAAGACTAGACAAAAGTAATGTAGATCAGGTGTGCTAAGCCTCTGGCCCGTGGGCCATATCTGGCCTACAGCGCCATCCCATCTGACCTATGGGGCTCCCCATGGGTTAGGAAATATGATGGTGGGGGAGCAGTGGTCATTAATATGGCCACCCTCCCCTATGGTCAAATTCATAACTCCAAGCTCTGTGGCAGGTTGGAGCTGGGCCACGCTTCTTCCCTCATGTTTGGATCGGGGCTGGGCCATGGCCCCTCCCTGCCTCAGGGCCAGGCCACTCCTCTTGTGGGGCCTTGTTGGGGCTGGGCTTTGCCCTCTCCCCCTACAGGGGCCAGGCTATACCCCCTTCAACTGTGGTGCTGGGTTAACCCTCCACACTCCTCCATGTGACCACATGGTATCTACTGTGCCTGCCCTGGGTGCTGGATCAGGGTCACTGGCTGGATCTGGCCCATGGATGACCTGGGCACTGCCCATCTGGCCTGTGAGGGGAAAAAGTTGAGCACCACTGCTGTAGATGGAGTTGGATCTTGGTGCTTAACAAATAGTCACTAATAGCTAAATGTCTACTTGGGAGGAGGTATCAACTGGAGTTCCCCAGGGATCTATCCTGGGTCTGGTATTGCCTAACATGTTAATGATTTGCATGATGGGATTGAGTGTATGCTTGGCCAATCTGTGGATGACACCAAATTGTGTGAAGCTGCAGATAATCTGGTGTGGGGGGGTAAGGCTAAGGTCCAGAATGTCCTGGATAGTCAGAAAAAATGGTCTGCAGTGAAGTAAATAAAATTCAACAAGGACAAGTGCCAAGCCCTGTACTTGGGACAGAATAATTGCATGCACAAGTACAGACTGGGGAATGAGTGGGTAGGTTGCAGTACAGCAGAGAAGGACCTGGGGTGTTACATATGAATATGAGCCAACAGTGTGCTCTTGGTACAAAAAAGGCTAACAGTATATTAGGTTGCATTAACAAGAGTGTCCCTTGCAAACCAAGGGAAGTGATTCCTCTGCTCTACTCAGTGCTGGTGAGGTCTTAGCTAGAGTATTGTGTTCAGTTTTGGGTCCCTCACTTGAAGAAAGATGTGGAAAGATTGGAGAGTCCAGTGGAGAGCAACAAATGATCAGTGGCCTGCAATGTGTGACTTTTGAGGAAAGGCTTATAGTAGGGTGGTTTAGTTTGGAGAAGAGAAGACTTTAGGGGGAGTTGGTTAGAGTTTTCAAATACCTGAAGAGAGAGGAGGGAGATGGGCTTTTCTCTCTGGCTGTAGAAAATAGGACTAGGAGCAATGGCATTAAGCTGCTGCAGGAAAATTTAGGCTGGAGATTAAAAGGAAGTTTCTGACTATGAAGGTAGTCAAGCATTGGAGCAGGCTACCTGCAGAAGCTGTAGAATCTGCAGCAGTTTTCAAGCGCAGGTTGGACAGATACTTGACTGGAATGGTTAGTCAGGGATGATCGCAGGGGAGCCAGACTAGATGACTTTGTGAGGTCCCTTCCAACCCTTTTTTCCTATGATCTTATGCAAACAAAGCAGACTTAGGTTATGCTGATATTGGAGAAGTTTGTCTTTTCTTAGGCTTTCCTATGTTGGAAAGTTGCTTCAGTCTAACTGAAACTGTAATTTTAAAGGGGTGCAAAGGACACTTAAAAAATTTCAGTTTAGGTTAATTTGATTAGAATTTGATTTCAGCTAAGCTGAAGTAGGCCACTCATACTACACTATAGTGTTCTTAGTGGTTCAGCCAGCTAAATTTATGTAAAATTGTGATTTCCAGGAAACTAAGTCAACTTTCTAATGGAGAATAAGACTTCAGTCTCATCTACTCTGTCCTTGGTTTTGGCCAATCTCTTGTCTTTTGTGTAATGGGACATTAGTGTTCAGTTTTAGTAAGTGACAGGCTGTCTTTTTCTTGAATTTTTCCCAAAGAGAAATATGTTACATTAATATTTTATATATTTATAGTCTGTCTTGGCAGTAAAAATTTGATCTGAATTGAAGATCTGAAACATCATGGGTAACTGTTCAGTCTACATGCAATTCTGCTTGTCTATAGTTTCACTTGGCAACATTTTCATATTTTACTCATGACCATCCTCCCATCCTGTCCCCTCCTCCCCCACCCCCAAGAACTGTTCAGTGCACAATCATTATTTAGGAGCTCATCTTTCATTTGTGATATCAGGAGCCCATCCTCAGCGACTGATAGTGATATCGCAAACACAGGACTATGTATTGCTTTCCACAAGGCATGAATGGGTTTTTTAAAGCAAAACTGCTATCCACTGTAAGTGGCTTGTTATTTAATATTTTCACATTCTCTACCATGATACCTATATATTTTTCCTTTTCTTTCCTCCCAGCTTTTGGAAATGCCAAAACTGTAAGGAATGACAACTCTTCTAGATTTGTGAGTATAAGACATTAGCATAAATATACTGATAAGAACAAAATTTCAGAAGGAGATTCGTGTGTGATGGGCTTTTGTATAGCTGCAGAAATGGTGGAGGGCATGTCTAGAACATCAAAATATGATACTTTCTTGAATGAATGAGGAGAAAAATCAGCTGCTCAGCCACTTAGCATAATTTCTAAGGTTGTCCATGTGAATGAGTAACATGGCACTGTCTAGATTTTCTTAGAACCATGCCAGGAATCATATACCACATGGCCCAATGGTTACTGAGCTATCAGGCTCCTGATTACGTTCATCCAGGATGAAGGCTCTCTCTCAAGGTCAACTCCTGCTCAGTAGGTTTTGAGAGTTCATTTACTGCTTCTGCTCATGCTGCCCCTCCCTTTGTCTGTGTTTATGAACTGGACAGAGTGGAATGTGTTTATCTTGGGTCTTGCAGGCATGGAACAAAGTTGAATGTGTGTTGGAATACTATGGAAAGTACTTGGGACAAGGAATGATTTATTTTTTAATGCAAAAATCTTACAACGCATAACTGGAGCCTATTCTTTCCTTGAGTAATCCCAAAGTGCATTAATACCTTGTGTGTGCCCTGCTCCACACCTCTGAACAATCTCCCAACCAGGAATAATTCTGTTCATGTTATTATCCCAAAACAATTGTTTTCCTCTTATATTTCTGATTTGATTTATTTGGATGATATCTCCTTATGTCGCTGAAGTTGGTGTTTGGCAGTCTCAACCATAATCACATTTTTTTTCTATCCATTTGAAGAATCACAACGCTCATTAAACTGAATTACCCAATTGCTCCCTTTGTTATTTAAGGCCCATTACCATAAATGTTTCTGTCTTAAAAGCTGTGCTTTACTACTAGTAAATTTGAAATGCTTGCCCTGAAAGAAAGAACTTAATTTGTATGAACTTATAAAAATGACAAAATCAGTTTTAAGAAGATATTGCATGATTTTCCTTTGGTAAATCCTAAAATTCCTACAATATATTGTTCTTACAGGGAAAATACATGGATATTGAATTTGATTTCAAAGGTGATCCACTTGGAGGAGTTATAAGTAACTGTGAGTATTGCATTTGGTACTAACCTAAAATGTTTCAAGGACCTTGTTCAAAGTTTAGAGAAAAAAAGAAAGATAAATTAGTGAGGCAATAAAGTATTCAAATTTCAATTAAACTTAAGCAGTTATGTGGTAGTTACCAGAAAGTACTAGTAATATTACTTTTTTTTTTCTTTGGTTGGATACAGAATAGTGTATAAATAAATTGAAAATCTGTTTGAAGAAGTGGAATGTGGTGTATTGTTTAAAGGACCATAGGCAAGGCTCATTTGTTGACATTTCAGATGTCATTTTTCTTTCAGTCTACCAAACATTATTGGGAGGTTCTAAACAAGAAAAAGTGGTGAAAAAATAAAAAGTCCTTTGTTTGTGCTGACAATGATAAGCCACTGCACAAAAGTACCATTGGTAAGATAGGAAAACATTGTAGGGTGGTCATTAATTTAACTAAACCGAAAGAAACTGTAAAAACTTTAGCACAGGTTGGGATACAAGAAAAAAAAGCTTGCTCTTGGGGAAATACAGAAACAATTAATTTCTGAGGCAGAGATCAGCTTATGATTTGTGAGGCTTCCACAGTATCTACAGAATCCCTTGACTTGCTTTTTGAAAGGGAGAATTTGACTAAACCGTTAGTTTCCTTGCTGATATTTGAATTCAATCTTTTAAATGTTTTTTTCCTGGGGGTACTTCGTAAGCTTTCAAAGCTTTTTAAAAAGGGTGGGGGTGGTATAATGGTGGTGGAGCAGAGGTGCAACAAAGGAGGGTGTGTAGTATATTGCCACTTATTTTACTTGGAGGTATTAGGATTGTTAAATCTTGTCCTTGATTATCTGCAGAACTGCCTGGACACCTGACCGTAGATCTTTGCTCTTGTGTTTTAATTGAGGATGTCAGGGTGTTGAATCTTTGATAAACATCTATTCTTTCAGAGTCACCCAAGGCCTGACCTTAAACATTTAACTGTCTACATTGAGGGAAGGGTGTGATTGACTAGAAAGATTACCATTGATTTTAAAGAGGTCTGTCCTATAATGCTTTATGTGCTGTGTATAGGAATAAAGCCTTCAAGGAAAATTAGCATGAAATAATAAAATAAAAATGATTATAACACCTACTTAGCTGGTAGTCGGATCTGGCTTGTTTCCAACCTGAAGGTAGTTTTCTAGTTGATGATTATAAATACATATATAGTCATTACATAGCTGTATGTAATGACTGAATACACAACCTTTTAATTCATGTGGCATGTTATTAAAATAATATATTTAAAAATAAAAACAGAACTTATTTGTTATAGATAGGATATAGGAGATCTTGAGGCATGTGATAAAATATACCGTAATCAACCACTTCTCCCGTAGACTACAGAATAATAATTTTCATAGATTTCACAGACAGATCTGGAAGGGACCTCGCAAGATCATCAGGTCCAGCCCCTTGCCCAAGGGGCAGGAAGTCAGCAGGAGTCAAATGATCCTAGCAAGATAGGCATCCAAGTGTTTTTGAAAGTATCTGGAGTAGGTGCTTAAGCCACCTCTGGGGGGAGTCTATTCCAGGCCCTGGGGACTCGGACAGTAAAGAAGTTTTTTCCTTATGTCCAGCCTAAAACGGTCTTCCAGGAGCTTATGAGCATTGGACCTTGTCTTCCAATGGGGTGCCCTGGTGAACAGACCTTCTCCCAGTTCCTGATGCATACCCCTTATATACTTATAGCCTGCAATCAAGTCACCCCTTAGCCTATGCTTTTCTAGGCTGAAGAGTCCCATGTCTCTCAGCCTGTCCTCATAAGGCCGGCTGTCTTGTCCTCTAATCATGCGCGTGGCTCTCTGGACTCTCTCAAGCTTCTCCACATACTTTCTGAATTGTGGATCCCAGAACTGGACACCGTGTTCCAGCTGTGGTCTCACCAAGGCTGAGTAAAGTGGGAGGATGACTTCCTGGGTCTTGCTTGAGATGCATCAGTAGATGCAAGCCAGCGTTTTGTCCGCTTTACTGGCTGCAGCATCGCAGTGGTGGCTCATGTTCATCTTGTGGTCGATCATGACCCCCAAGTTTCTTTTGGTTGTGGTGCTAGCGAGTATAGCACTGCCGAACCTATAAGTGTGGTGTGGGTTTTTCCTCTCGAGGTGGAACATCTTGCATTTCTCAGTGTTGAATGCCATCAGGTTTTGATCCACCCACCTTGTAAGCCTGTCAAGGTCTGCCTGGATTGCCAGCCTATCCTCTAGGGTGACTGCACTTCCCCATAGCTTGGTGTCATCAGGGAACTTAGCCAGTCTGCTTCTGACACCAGAGTCCAGATCGTTTATAAACACATTGAAAAATACAGGTCTGAGAATGGAGCACTGGGGGATACCACTGGTCACCATGTGCCATGTTGATTTGGTTTCATCAACTATCACTCTCTGGGTCCATCCACAGAGCCAGTTCTCCAGCAATTGGACCATTAAATTGTTGAGACTGCAATTCCCCAATTTTTCCATGAGGACGTCATGGAACACCAGGTCAAAGGTTTTCTTAAAGTCCAAAGAAAGAAATTTTATAATATTTTATGTTTTTGCTCATAAGTTAAAATGAGTTGAACCAGGTGAATTATCAGAAAGATAAAGAGCCCATAATTAGTGGTAGTGTTTCTCACAGTTGGTGCTCAATTACAGCTCCAAACAGTTGTTATGATGCAAGGGAGATGCTGAAATTTCTTATCTTGTGGATAAGTAATAAAGCTTGTATATGTCTTTAGTAACTTTTGGGCTGGGTAGAGACATTTCAAATAAACCACTATAAGCAATCACTTTATGTAATTGGTTTACATTCTAAACCTATAACAGAACAGAAGTTTGGTGCACAAAACCAATCTAAACCTCTAACAGTACAGGCAGTCCTCAGACTTATGACACTCTTGGTTCCTGAACACTGCTTCTTAAGTTGAAACGTTGTGACTCAGAACCAATTTTTCCATAGGAACAGTGTTACAAATGGGGGATTGGTTCCTTTACAATGGTCAATATTGCATGCAGCTGGTAAGTGGTGGAAGAGGAGGGGGAAGGGAAGGGGCATGGAGGGACTGGGCCTGGGTGGGCATGGGGAGGGAGGGCAGTGGCTCCTGCC
>NW_005843145.1:81699-82097 GCF_000455745.1 Alligator sinensis | reverse complement strand
GCCCGCCGTGGCCCCCCCCGCCCGGGGGGGGGGGGGGGGGGGGGGGGGGGGGCGTGCCCCCCCATGCCTGTGTGGGGTGGGCCGGTCGGGGCCGGGGCTACACTGGTTGAGCAGCGGGGGCTATGGCGAATTTTCAGGTGCCTGCAGCCCTCCCATAACCCTTGCTCTGCTGCCCGCCCCACCTCACCCCGATCTGGGGGCAAATGCGCCCCCTATGACCTCTCAACACTGCACTGCCTCCGGACAAGTGGTGCACAGCGGTGAGAGCTGCCCCTCCTCCCCACAACCCCAGGCTTTGAGGGCATAGAGGTTGGTGTGTGCCCTCGTATTGGGGTGGGGTGGGCAGCAGAGCGGGGGATCCGGCAGTTGAACTGCTCGACAAGCAGTGTGCAGTGGCA
>NW_005843145.1:79912-81668 GCF_000455745.1 Alligator sinensis | reverse complement strand
GTGCCCGCCCATACCTGGCTGGGCAGCGCTTGCCCCAGCCTGGGTCCCAGCCCCCGTTCCTCCCTCACCGTGGGGGGACATCCCTTCCCTTCCCCATCTTCCACCACTTGTCTTACCAGCTGCATGCTGTTGTAAAGATGAAACCCACATTGGAACGTCGAAACGGGGTGTCAGTTTATAAACGTTGTAAGTGACGTTCATCACAACTCAAAGTTATAAGTGGACGACTGACTGTACAGAAGTTTGGGGCACATAGGCTGTTTTAAAAATGGCAGAATCTGGTCTAAGATAGACCCGGATGGATGTAGTATCAAACTTATTTGGTTTAGGTTAGACCAGTCTGTTGAACTTCTGTAGCAGATGCCCTCCTGACTGGAGTTAGGTTGCTGTCTGCTGGCATTCCAGGCTGTTTTGAGGGTCCTTGCTAGCCCCCCTTGCAGGGCAGTGCACTGGAACTCAGCCCGCTCTGTCCCCAGCCCCAACTCCAACTAGCTGTCAGAAGCAGCCAGGGTGGGGAGTGGGGAATCTTGGTACCTATGTCCCTGTATCTGCACCACAGCAGCAAGGGATGGGGGGACTGTTCCTCCCTTTCCGGGCACAGGGTTTGTGCAGGGACACAGGCACAGCTGCAGCCAGGCAGGGGTAAGGAGAGAATGCTAGTGTCTGTGTCTGGGGGGATCTTTATTTTCTTTCCTCTGTTAAATAGCTGCTCTGTTCCATTGTAAGTGTGAGTACAGTTAATTCATAACCTCATACAAAGTATACTGGTTTCTTCAGAAACCCTGTTATGAAGGACACTTTTTGCATTTCATTAATATGCATTCAGCTGAATAGGATTTTGTGGGCATGGACTAGAGCAGTGGTTCTCAGCCTTTTTGGGGATGGAACCACAGCCTGAGAGGAGTGGAAGTTGGGCCATGGTGCTGGGGCACAGCTGTTGCCCAGTGCATAAGCAGCTGGTGGCAGGAGGAGATGAGGACAGAACCCCTCCATCCATTATTCCTTGCACTGCTGGCAGCACAGCTTGTGTTGCAGGTCCTGGTAGCAGTGGTGGCAGCAACGAGTCTTTTCATCCTGCTTTGCTCTCCCTTGCTAAGTCTCACCCTCTGGGCTGTGGAGGCAGTTCCTGCCCGTGCTGATCCGGCCAGGCTGCAGCCCCATGCCCACTATGGGCACACACATCCGGGAGGGCATGTGTCCCCCCCCATGCTCTCCTGGCATGTTCTCTATGCCCTCCCCCGCCCCATAGATTTACCTGTGGGGAGCTGTGGGAGCTGCTTTCCACACTGCCTGGCTGCCATGTACATGTGTGCATGCACACATGCATGTGGTGCCCCCTGCTTGATTGCCCTGATTCCACTCCCCAAAGCCCCTTGCAGGCTTCCCCAGCCTGCAGGCTGAAGCCTGTGTTTTTCCATGGTTTAAAGGATAAAATCCATGTTTTCCCACAGCAAATGGAAAATAGGGCTGTGCAAAGCTTCGGGTGCTGATTTGATTCAGAGGCGATTCGACCCGATTTGGCAGCTGAATCTCTGAATCTGAATTGAATCTAGAGACCAATACAAAGGTCTGAATTGATTCGAAGCTCTCTGAATTGATTCAGAAAAGATTCTGAGAGCTTCAGAGATTTGGGCAGTCCCCACTTACCGCCACAGGGAGCTGGAGCTGGACCTGGACTCCATGCCAGTAAGTAGTGGGTGAGGGATGAGGGGCTGGAGGAGGGGGGAAAGGAACCATGGGGAGATTCCTGCCAGGG
>NW_005843145.1:79401-79705 GCF_000455745.1 Alligator sinensis | reverse complement strand
GAAATCACCCCCCCCGGCAGGAACTGGTGAGTGTGAGGCTTTTTTAGAAAGCTGATATCTGGGCCAGGTGGGGTAGCCACGGAGGGGGCTGGGGTCAGGTGTCAGGGGGCTCATGGCAGAGCCCTCCACGCAGTGGGGGGCAGCAGAGATCACACCCACTGGTGTCGTCAGGAAGGCTTTGGCTTTCATGACCACAGCCCGCTCTTTGGCGAGAGAGGCAGCGAGCTGCTGGGAAGGGATGGCCTCCACCTCTCTCCCTTAGGGAGGAGGCTCTTCTCAGCCAGACTGGCTGACCTGCTCCACC
>NW_005843145.1:37290-76954 GCF_000455745.1 Alligator sinensis | reverse complement strand
CTCAAGCAAATCTCGGGACGTCATTCTCCCCCTGTACTCGGCCTTAGTGAGGCCGCAGCTGGAGTACTGTGTCCAGTTTTGGGCTCCACAATTCAAAAAGGATGTGGAGAAGCTTGAGAGAGTCCAGAGAAAAGCCACGCGCATGATCAGAGGTCAGGGAAGCAGACCCTACGATGACAGGCTGAGAGCCCTGGGGCTCTTTAGCCTGAAAAAGCGCAGGCTCAGGGGTGATCTGATGGCCACCTACAAGTTTATCAGGGGTGACCACCAGCATCTGGGGGAACGTTTGTTCACCAGAGCGCCCCAAGGGATGACGAGGTCGAATGGTCACAAACTACTTCAAGATCGTTTCAGGCTGGACATAAGGAAGAACTTCTTTACTGTCCGAGCCCCCAAGGTCTGGAACAGCCTGCCACCGGAGGTGGTTCAAGCGCCTTCATTGAACACCTTCAAGATGAAACTGGATGCTTATCTTGCTGGGATCCTATGACCCCAGCTGACTTCCTGCCCTTTGGGTGGTGGGCTGGACTCGATGATCTTCCGAGGTCCCTTCCAGCCCTGATGTCTATGAAATCTATGAAAAACACCCATGCCTGGCAGCAGCCTGTGGATGGGGGCTTTTTTTTTTTTTTTCGGGGAGCTGGGAGAGTGGGCAGGGGATGGGGCCCATCTGATTCGGAGATTTGGCCAATTCAGTGGCGTCCAAATCTCCGAATCAGATTTGGCCAAATCGATTGGGGACAGTGATTTGAATCACTAAATCAAATCACTGTCCCCCAAATCGGCTGAATCCGAAATGAATACTAGCTGCTTCGTACAGGCCTAACGGAAACCCCTGATCCCTGTTTATTAGTATGCACAGCGTTAACATATGGTAAGCACCAGTAGCATCTATTCTTTCAACAATGTATGCAAAATATAATCCATTTTTAAAGTTTGCTAACAACCGTTTCATATATTCTTGTAACCAACTTTTGGGTTGTGACCCGTGAGTTGAGAAATGCGGACTAGAAAAAAGGAGTCATTCACAGTTTCCACTTGTTGTCACTAGTAGCTAAATAGAGGGGAAATAGGAGCTATAAAGGTTGTTACTTTGTTTTTTATTTGCATGTTGCTTGATAACAAAGAATAGTGTACCTGGGTTGTTGTATAGCTTGTCTTATGAAACAAAAGCTATCGTGATCTTGTTTATTTTAGCATAAGCATGCCAGGAAATACTTGTGTTTAGAGTTTTCCACAGATTGAAGTACTCTTGTTTCATATGAACATGTACAAGCACTTTTTTAAAAATTAAAAATTTAATTTTTAATTTAAATCATTAAATTTATGATTAATAAGTATGTGCATTTCTGCCTACATATTTAGGATATAACTGTTTGTTTGCAACTGTTAGACCTGTTTTGGACTCAGAGGGCGTGTCCAGGAGAACATGCACGTGCCTCTTGCCCCACTTCAAACCCCTTTGAGGCAGGGCAAGAGGCATGTTCAGGAATGAAAAAAAGTTTCCTGCGTTGCAAGTTTGCAGCGCAGGGAGAAAATTAGACCCCTGGATATCAAGGGGTTTAAAAAAACTGCTCCTCAGTAGAGCGGAGCAAGGCATGGTACAAGACCGTGCGCAGAGCCAGTCCTCCAAAAGAGATGCTCTGGTTTTGGCCATAGCATCTCTAGTGTTCGTGCTGCCCCCAGTGCTGTCCAAGGTAAGTTGGAGGTGGGGGCGGGTTTCATGGCTGTGGGTGGGTGAGGGGTGGCAGGGGAATATTGGCGGGGTTGGGGAGTGGTGCGACGCTGTCCAAGGTAAGTGGGGTGGGGGGTTTCATGGGTGTGGGTGGGTGAGTGGTGTCAGGGGGTTGTTTTGGGGGATGTCCCTGGGGCTGCAGGGGGTGAGGACCTGGCCCAGATCCCTGCAGCTCACTAGTCCAGCTTTGCACCGGAGCAGGTCGCATGGCTCCAGGAGGCACGCACAGGAGCTGTGCCTCCTGGAGCCCTGTGACCCGCTCTGATGCAAAGCCGGACTAGCGAGCCACATGGGGCTGGGCCAGGTCCTCACCTCCCCCCACCTTCCCCCCAACAGGCACAGGGGGCAGAGGTGAAAGCTGGCCCTGGGGCCCGGCCCACGGTGACAAGACCTGGCACGGCACGTAGTCCCTGCTTGCCGCGCCGGGTCCTGCCGCTAGGCTGGGCTCTTCTTATAGCAGCCGGACCCAGCCCCACACACAGGGACTCCGTAGAGCCGAGCCAGGTCCTGCTGGCCCTGGGGCTGCTTGTGCCATCCCACAGCCAGGTGACACGAGCCACCCCAAGGCTGGCAGGACCTGGCTCGGCTCTGCGTGGTCCCTGTGCGCTGGGCTGGACCAGACACAAGCATCCCCAGGGCCAGCAGGACCCGGCTCGGCTCTGCGCCGTCCCCGCGCACCAGGCCAGGCCAGACAGCATGAGCCACATGCCGCTCATGCTGCCTGGTCCGGCTCCGTGCGCGGGGACCATGTGGAGCCAAGCCGGGTCCTGCCAGCCCTGGGGTTGCTCGTGCTGCTAGGCAGTCGGGCGGCATGAACAGCCCCAGGGCTAGCAGGACCTGGCTTGGCTCCGTGTGGTCCCCACATGCCGGGCCAGGTCCTACTGCTATAGGGAGGGCTTGGCGGGGTGGTGCGGCACACAGGGACTGCGTGCCACGCTGAGTCTTGTCACTGTGGGCCGGGCCCCAGGGTCAGCTCCCACCTCTGACCCCTGTGCCTACGGGGGGAGTGAGGACCTGGCCCAGCCCAATGTGGCTCACTAGTCTGGCTTTGCACTGGAGTGGGTCACAAGGCTCCAGGAGGTGCAGCTCCTGTGCACGCCTCCTGGAGCCATGCAACCTGCTCTGGTGCTAAGCTGGATTAGCAAACTGCAGGGATCTGGGCCAGGTCCTCACCACCCGCAGCCCTGGGGACACTGCCCCCTGCCACCCAGTAGAGCAGCCCCAAGGGCAGCAGGACCTGGCTGGGCCCTGCACATGGGGATCACACACTGTGCCGGGTCCTGTCACCATGGGCCCAGCCCAGCCAGGCTGCAGAGGGGCCTCGGGACCTGGATGGGCCTGGCACGCGGTCCCTGCATGCTGCACCAGGTCCTGCTGCCACGAGACCAGCCTGGCTGGATGGCAGGAGCAGGCCCAGAGCTGGCAGGACCTGCCTGGGCTCAGCGCACGGTCTCCCTGCTGCTGCTGTTAAAGGTTAATTACAGGCCCTGGGCAGGGGGGCTGGGGCCCTTCAGGGTGGAGCTGGGACCCTGGGGGGGTGCCATCCAGGGTACCTGGGACTCTGGGCAGGGGGACTGGGGCCCTGTGGGGGATAGGGCCAGGGGGGTGCTGGGACCCTGGGTGGGGGGGGCCTCCAGGATGCCTGGGACCCTGGGCAGGGGGACTGGGATGGGACCCTGTGGGGGGGATCGGGGCTGTGGCCCCCCCAGGGGGCAGCTGGGACCCTGGGCGGGGGGGGCATTTAATGTGATGGGGGGGCTGCACCCTGTGGGAGCCAGGGGACCCACCCCTTCTGAGCAGTCCCCCCACAATATCCCCTACACCCACAGTCCTCCCACTCCTACCCACAGACCAACCCACATCCCTCCACACACACCCACCCGCCTTCCCCTACACCCCTTCTCACCCCCTTTCTGCAAACCCCACATCCCCATATCACACACCCATCATGTGTGAAGAAAACCAAAAGCACACAACACACATAGATATTTAGAATTTATTAAATCATGATGATAGAGACACTGGTAGGCTTCCAAATTGCTTTAACATTGTAAATATACCAATAAAGCATTACCCAACTTATCACTGTCTCTCTCTCTCTCTCTATAGGTGTGCGTGTGTGTATAGAGTGGTTTTTTGTTTTAACTGTGGAAGAACATGGATTATGGGGTATTTCTAAAAATGGATTTGGGATGCTGCTGCAGCAGTCCAGTTGGCACAAGGGGTAGTGTCCCCAGGTATCAATTGGCTGGGCCCCAGAAGCTCCTGAGAGCGAGTAGCCCTGAGCTGCTTGGGAGGGCAGGTATTGTATGGATGGGGCCAGGACAGGGCAGTTTTTTATACTGCTGGGGACAGCACAGGTTCTGGCCCTGGGCTGTAGCTCCCCCTGGCTGCAGATCCAGGAGGAGCCAGGCAGGGTTATTTTGCCCCAAGTGACACAATTTGCTCCACAACAAAGTGCATGTCCAAGCACGTGCAGTGAGGTAAAAAGCCCCAGCTCAAATTTGCACCGCTTCTATTTGAGCTGCTGCAAGTGCACGTGCTTGCAGTAGCACAAATTTGAGCCAGGGATTTTTGCTTCAGTACACATGCCTGGACATATACTTTGGTGTGGGGCAAGTTGTGCCACTTGAAGCAAAATAACCCTGACCAGCTCCTGTCAGATCTGCATCCGGGGGAGCTAAAGCCTGGGGACAACACATGTGCTGGCCCCAGCAGTATAAAAACCTGGTCCGGTGAGCAGCTGAAAGTTACTTGCCCTCAGGAACTTCTGAGGCCTGGCCGCTTGGTTTCTGGGGACAGTACCACTTGTGCCGGCTGGACTGATGAAGCAGCTCTAACCTGGAGTGGCCCCTACACCATCTACCCTCTGCAGTAGTCTGGCGGTGGTGATGCTGCCTGACTGTGACCTGCTGCCACCTGCCCCCTGGGACCTGTGGCCCCAAGGCTGCTTCCTTAACAGACCTGGATGGGGTCCCCCTGCTCTACCATCTGGGCAGCTATTGACCAGAAGATGTGCTCCTTATGGTGGCCTGCTTTGAAATGTCAACATATGTCCTCTTGGTTCCAAATGGCCAAGAGGTCAGCCACCTCATCTGCCCTTCCCCAGTGCTGGCCCTGGACATGCTTCTCTGCACGGGTCTCGCCACTTATCTCACCAGCAGAGATCCTGGTGTTCCCTGTTTACGAATTGCAAATACTGTGATAAGAAACCCAAATTCTCTCATTAAAATACCCAAAATAGTGTTCTTCTGCTATTAAAATGTAATGCCACTATATATAGAGAGATCAGTTGAGCAATATTTAATAGATACATTTACAAGATATAGATATAGATGGCTTGGGGATGTGGATGTTGTGGGTGGATTGGGGGGGGACTGTAGGTGTAGGGGGACTGCTCAGGAAGGGTGGGTCCCTTGCCCCCCCCACAAGGTGCAGCCCCCCCTGCACAACACACAGACAGCTCCCCCACATGGCCACAACTTCCCCTCACAGGGCCCACAGCCCCCTCCCCACAGGGCCCACAGCTCACCCCTGCAACAACAGCAGCCGTGGGGTGCTCAGGGCCCTCTGTGTCCAGACATGCCACGGCACGGCATGGCACGGCCTTGATTGCTTCAGAACCAGCGCTGCCTGTGCCGCCTGTTGTGGGGCCAGTCCGGCTCTCCTCAGCATGGTTTGGTGTGGTGCAGGGCCGTGCAGATTCAGGGGGCATGGGGACTCCTCAGGCTGTTACCGGGGGACTGTGTCATGCCGGGACAGGTCCTGCCTCCACGCGCCCTGCACACTGTTGTGCTGGGCCGGTTCTATGGAGGCATGACCCAGGCCAGTGCAACACATGGTTCCTGCGAGTGGGTCTGGATTCCGGCTGACTGCCCAAGTAGCCCTGGTGCTGCCTGAAACTACACAGCCCTGTGTCATGTTGGCCCCGCAACAGGCAGCACAGGCAGTGCCAGCTCTGAGGTGACCGGGGCTGTGCTGCGCCATGTGGGGTCTGGAGGCAGGGGGCCCTGAGTGCCCCACTGCTGCTGCTGCTGTGGCGGCTGGGGCACGGGCGGGGGGGGGGGGGGGGGGGACTGGGCTCTGTGAAATGTCATTTAATAGGTCAAACCTTATGACATTGGCTTTATGTTCTTCCTGCTGCAACTAGTATACTGTAGGCCTGGCCCATGACTAGGGCTGTGGCAATACAAATAATATCAAAATTACCTGCAGATAGTTAACCATATTTTGGCAATATATTTTTTTCACTGATGAGAAACAGCACAAACATTCTTCATATCTACATAGTCCACCATTTTAAAATATCAACTTATAGTTAAAGTCTGGAGATATTAAAAAGGTGTGTGTACGTGTTACTGGGTCATGCAATTAACACTTCTTGGGAATGATCAAGTAACAGCAATTTCTGCCTAATTTTGATATTATTTGTATTGCCACAGCCCTAATCATGGGCCAGGCCTGCAGTGTGCTAGTTGCAGGACAAAAAACATAAAGACAATGTCAGAAGGATTGATCTATTAAATTACCTTTCATTTTTTTAATGTTAGGGTGGGCTTCCCCTAACAGAAATTATATTGCATCTTAACTCCACCCTGACTTAATGATAAACTACAAAGTAGCTATGGAGCTCTATATACAGTATATATAATGCCTGGTTTACAAAAGCATTTCTTAATCAACAGCATGTACTTAGCATCCAAATAATAGGTTATAGCTATAATTACGAATAGAACATCTATTTCTATCTTCTTCAAAAGCAGCATGAAAAAGACTCATGAATTTTATCCAAAATATCACCTTTTAGGTTAGCAAAGCAATGGCAGTGATTTTTGCTGTCGCATATGCTTGGCTTTTTTGCCTTTTAAGAAAGAGATGTAATTATACATTCGGTGAAGAATCACTAGACTAAAAGCAACAAGCTTTAGTTCACGTTATAATAACTGTTTGAAGTTTTCATTGGTCAAGGCAATGTTACTTGAGTTTCTTATGACTAGATATTTAAGAGAGTTTTCTTTGCTTTAAAATCTTATCTTTCTCAGAGTGGCTTTTTAGATGACACAATCACTTTTTGCTAATATAAGACTTGGTTAAGTAGGAAAAGAGGTTTGATTTTTTTATTTTTTATTTATTTATTTATTTTTAATTTAAGCCAACACAATTGAACACCATTTCAAATGTAAGTTGGCACCTAACATGGTCCAGATTTAGCACCTTCAAAAGTGTGTCCAAGATTTCCTAGTCTGTGGAAACTATCTAGATTTTACCATTTACTGTGTGATTTGATTAGTGATTGTTCCACTCAAAGGAAGTGGTTCCAAAACTGGGTGTGCTTAATATAAGAAGGTGCTATTGGGAAGCCACTGTTGTGTTCTCCCCTTCAGCAGTGACCTGTTTAGATGACCAAAAAGAGAATCAAAGAATGGAAAAATATAGTTGGTAAAGAAAATGGGAGTTTAGTTATAAGGGTTTTCTGTTGTCTTGTGGTTGGAATTTGTCTTGTGATTTGGCCTGGGTAGTCAAGAAGAACCCCACAGTAGGCTGGCTGAAGAGGAAGTGACTAAAAATAGCTTCTTTTGGATCATTCAGAATGTACTTGGCTATTATCTATAATTCTTGCTTGTGGTGTTCACTCATTCCTTTCCCAACTGTTAATTCAATTTGTTGTGTACGTAGAGAAATGGAACAGTCCTGAATATTTCCAAGTCAATGAATCATAAAGGTAATGTGATCAGAAAGCCATGGGTGACTAGTGCCTCCCAAGTCTGGGGGGGCACCAGATCGCCAGCCCGGGGTGGGGGGACACCAGCGCCCGATCGCTGAGCCAGCGGCAAAACTGGAAGTGCACATCCGCTGGCACTTCCGGTTTTGTAGATGGTGCTTCCAGGGGATGCACGGCCAATCTCAGGGGGTGCATGTGCACCTGCATGCATTGCCAATGCAGGAAGCTCACCAAATATATTGCACAGTAACTTTGTTATCCATATTTTAGCAAAGTTGTTTCATAAGGTGCAGACAGAAGTGCGGCTCTCAGCTGTAACTCGGAACGATTTCTGCAAACCGTTCTGAGTTACAATGTTATCCCAGACCAAATAGAAGTTCACTGCTGGCTTCAGTGGGCAGGGGAATCTAGCTATGGCTGGGAGCCGGCAGCCAGGTTCCCATAGCAATGGCCAGGCTCTCTGCCAGTGCTGGCTGTTTTCAGAATGGGAGGGACAGGCAGTGGAGAGAGCTCATTCTTGGGGTTCCCCAGGCAGTGCTGAAGGGCGGGTGAATTGGGCACCCCCCCCACCTTAGGGGGCCTCCAATATACCCGGCCCACCCTCTGGGATGGCGGGGGGGCGGGGCTGAAAAAGCCCCAGATTGAACTCCCTCTACTCCCTTTCCTCCCTCCCATTCTGAAAACAGCGACAGACTGGGAGCTCAGCCAGACACAAGTAACAGAAGATGCTACATTTTGAAATGTCTTTATCTGATATCTCATGCAATGAGGGGTCAGATTTCCACCCAATCAGCCATCGGAGGGTTAAACCAGTGATTATTGGTGGTGCTGACTGTTCATTTTATATGTGAGGTCGATTTATTAAAATGCTAATAGAACAAGAAAAAAAATCCTAAAAACATGCCAGATGTTTTGGATCTTTTTTTTGTCAGCCTGATTGCAGTGTGTGCAGGGCAAGGAAGCACAGCAGAACATAAACTCAGCTTTAAACAAGATCAGTAATGATGGCTCCTTTGTTGCAGTAAGTACCAGGTTTGCTAGGTATAAAACTTTACGGAACTTTTTTCTTATAATGATCTAGGCTGACAGCATAGTGAATATTGGATTTTGGAAATCTGATAACTGATTAAATTTCTTGCCAGAAGAAAAATGTAAAAACCCACAACTTGAAAGAAAAATGAGAGAATCATCCTTCCAACAGAATTCTGTTAACATATGCTCAAGGAACTGTTTACACTAGAGCCTCTGAATGCATGCATATAATTAGAAGAAGGTAAGTATGAAGTATTTTACCAGAGCTCCACAGCTGAGATTTTATAAGAATAGTGGAATATATTTGTAACAAACTTAATACTTCTCAAGACATTCCCGAGGTGCTTCACAGACTGAATGTTTCAAGAACTGTTCCACAACACAGCTGTTTTGGGAAGAACATTCAGCCACTGTAGGGACTGCAGAAAAAGATTATATGAAATATAATACTGGTAATAAGATCTAAGAAAAAATATGAAAGACTGAAATTGCCTCCCATTCTTTTATAATGAACAGAAATTTACTCTTGCAGTAGAACCCAGATTGTTTTGCATAGGGATGATTAAAAACCTATTTAATTCATAGTACATTGTTGATTCAAGGATGGGCTGCTCAGCTAATTACTGTTACTTCAAGAGTTTCCACTTCTCCACTCAGCTGGAGTTCATCAGCAGTCCCATGCAGGTGATTGGAGAAGCAGCCCCCTTTAAAATAAAAGCTGCAACACATGCTGAACTCCTCAGTAGTTCTTTGCAACTATTTATAAGGCTGTGTTTGTATATTACTAGCTATGCTCAAACCATCATCTTTGAAGGGAGCTAAGGAACCTAACTCTAAAAAGAATCCCAGTGGATCTGTGTGATATCGTAGGAGGGATGGCTGTTAACTTACCTATGAGAGCTTTTTCTTTCATGCCTCACATTTTTAATATTAATCTGGTCAGCCTCGTTTTTAGCAGTTATGACTTAAAAAGCATGAAGGACTCAAATCAGCAATGAAGATGGATTTATTACAAAAGAGATCAGGGGGTGTCTTTACATGTGCTCCAGGGCTGGGGTGTGGGAAGTGAGTGGTGCTTTAGCTAGAGTGGCTCTTGGGAACTGCTGTAATTAAAGTGCTCACAGCATCTCATGCATTCAGCATCCCATGCTTCAAAATGGCAGTGGGGGAATGCTTTAACTAATCTCGTTCTACGAACTTTAGTTTAAGTGCCCCCATCGCCATTTTGAAGCACAGGGACACTGAATACATATGACACGGAGGGTGTGGAAGTTGACCTGAGTCTGCTCTGACGCATACTAATTAGTATGCATTGGAGCAAGCATGAAGCATGTAGGTGTCCTTGAAGTTCTGTATTAGTAGGGCAGTTCTTGAAGAGACAGCCAAGAGGGAGGCCATAGATATAATACACAGCCAGAATATAGTTGGACCACTAAGAGATTTACGTGCATGACAAACTAGTGCATGACTGCAAGCTATGGGTGAAGGGTATAAAAATAAGCATGCTTGATTAGAAAACATCAGGAAAGAAGGGACTTAAGTACTTGTCTCACTAGGCACTTGAGAGTAGTGCCAGATGACCAGGGTGCTTTAATTCAGCCATGTGATTAACTACTTTGCAGATTCCAAATAAGATTACATTTTATTTGAAGAGAATAACAGTAAAAATTCAAAAGTCTAGTGTTGGTAAAATTTAAAAACTACTTGTACATTTTCAATGTTGTTGAGCTATCAAGTCTCAGATTTGCCTAAGCTGACTAAATATATCATGAATCCATTAAAATATTTTTAAAATGTTTAGACAGAAATTTAAAATGTTCTTAGTGTATTTTGATTACAGTAAAAATAGTATTTTCTGTTTTCTCTTTTTCAAATTTAAGTTAATATGGTCTTTATTTAGCAGTGGAAAATTCTGTTCTTTAGGTATGGGTTATGCCAAATCACCAATTCCTGACAGTTCTTACAACTTTTAAATGTTACAATATATTTTTAATAAATACATAAAGAATACTGATTACCAGAAATATAGCTTTATCTGTGTAAACCAGTGGTTCCCAACCTTTTTTTTTTTGCTGTGACCCTAAACTGGCCACCAACAGGAGCTTCCGATCCAGCTCCATGGGGGCTGCTGGGAGCAGTGTGTGGTGGCAGTGGTGGCCCGGGGGCAGGGGCAGGGGAGCTGCCATTGCTCCTTTTGTGTGCGGCAGTCCCGCCCCACTCGCCTGCCCACCTGATGCTCTCAGGCCACATGTGTGACTGTGCATGTGTGTGTGGGTCCTTTGTGACCCTACTGAGGACCCTCTGCAACCCTGATTTTGGTTGTGTCCTGAGGTTGTGAACCAATGATGTAAACCAATCATAAGAGGTGTGCTGTAATTTACTGTGGCTCTAATGATCCAAATTTATGAATTCCTTAACTTAAAGCACACTAGATACCAAAACATCCTGAACGTGCCTGCCCTAGTGGCTGTGAATGTTTAGGATTTCCCAGGTGTTTATGTTCTTGAAATGAATTAACTTGATACAGATATGGTCAATTTCTTGTTACATTAAATCATATAGGTTATTGTCTTTTGTGGTATATGATTAAACTAAATAAGACGTTATTTAGAAAAGACAAATAATTGAAGTTTATATTTATAATAAGTTTATAGTTTATAGCCCCTGTTGGTAAATGTTTTTTCAAACACCCTTGAAAATAGACAAAATATGAAAATTTGTTGCTGAAATAAAGCCACATTTGGAAACAGTAGAAGGAAGCTTTAGGGTTATTATGTTGTAAAAATGCAGGTGGTTTCCTGAAAAAAACAACAACCCTGAAATCCCAAGTCTGCACAAAAAGCAATGGGATGTCAGAATTTAAAGTAGAAATCTTCCCAATGTTGCCTGCAGCCTTTCAAGTGCTGAATTTGCTGTATGCTTTGTTTTATTATGTGTGCACTCTGTTTATGGTACATCATAAGTTGAATGATTAATATGGGTTGAACCAGAAGATAGTTAATTGGAGAATACAGTAATAAATACACTTTTGTGTCCTGATGTTTAGCCATATTTTATTAGAAAGTTCTTTTAATCCCTGTACATGTTTTTCCTGCTTTTTAATATAATATAAGTCTTCTCTTTAGATTCATGCCACATTTGCAAATGTTTATACCAAGATAATTACAACAGGCAGTGCTGGGACAAAACGGTGCTTGTAACTAACTAAAATATTGATAAGTTCTATTGTATTATTATCTGTTCCTGTGTTCAACAAGAGCACTAGGGGCCAGGTATTTCTCCTAGAAGCTGAGCTGGGTGCCAGGAAATGCTGCAGAGATCCAAGGGAGGAGGGGCTCCTCATCCAAAGGGTGAGAGAAGGGGGAGAAGATATAGCTGCTTTGCAGCTGCTGTCTAGCCTAAGGGCTGAAGTAGGGTCTGTGTCATTAGCGAATCCTTCCAAGAGAGGGAGGGTAGGACTTTGTGCAATATTCATGTTATATTGGATTCCTTCTCTAATGCTTTTCTACAGCTCCCTGCATAGCAGCCCAGAGGAATCATATGCAGTGGCAGGTGGCATTAATTTTGCTCAGTTCTGTAGCAAATAAATGTGTACGTTGATAGGATTTATTGATGCCACAGTATGTGTAGAAAATGCAAGTGCAGTTTTAGAACACCAGTGGTTTTCTTTTTTCTTTGTATTGCTAGTGTCCTGGATTAATTCAAGGAAACAAAAGTTAAAAAATGGTGAGGAGTAGCTTCAGCTACTTCTGAATCTAATCAAACCTCCCTAAACTTCCTGAGCTAATGACAACCAGCCCTTAACAATAAAAATGTAAAATGAAAGTTGATAGAAGCACTGGTTTTTATGCATTGACTCTTCCCCCTGAATAGGTTGGGAACAAGGATACTGAGCAGAGAAATGCATTTTGGCTAACTTAAACCCCCAGCATTTCACTAATGTAATTTTTGGTTAATGGCATCCTTCTGAAAATATGGTGTTAGAGCTGCTGATAATCTCACTGCCACTGCTGTGTAATTGGAGCCATCTGTAGGGTATGGCAAATCAGGGTGACCACCCCCAGGCCCTGTGTTTTGTAGGGGCCCCACGGAGCTGGGCAGAGCAGCCGTGACCCCTCCCGTAGGGCTTGCCTGGAGCTGGTGGCTCAGGCCCGTGCTGCGGAAGAAGCACAGAGACCCCCCTTTGCAGGGGTACACGGCCCCATACACTGTTACAGGGGGCTCTGCACAGGCTGATTGCCCCTAGGGTCGGCTCTGTGTGTAATAACACGAGATGGAATTTTAGCACCAAGTTTCTAAATCATATCCAAATCTCCCTTTGCAATTAATAAAGAACTCTCATCTACCTATAGAATTTCCTTATCTGGTGAGAAATATTAGGAAGTAGCTTATTCTAAGGGTGCAAGTGCATGACCCTATAACTATCAAATAATTTATTCTACGTTTTACTCTGCAGTAAAACACACTCCGTGGTACGGAGCAGGTATATTACCTACTTTCCCAAGCTAGTTTCTCATAGTAGATGCTTGACCAAAGGTAGCGGGGGAATTAGTTTGCATTGAGCAAATAGCTGTCCCTGAATGAAATTGATTATGGAAACTTAGACTGTGACTAAATACAGACAGTCAAAAAGCCCGAGGCCGAATCCGTTCAAGCTAGGCAGCTTCCCCAGCCCAGGCAGCCCTGTGGAGTGAGGGGAGTTCCCCTCCTCTCCTTCCCAGCTGCTGATTGCTTCAGGGGCTGCCACAGGAGGGAGGGAGGAGAAGCCTTCTGAGTGGGATGCCTGCCCATGCAGCCCAGCATGGGGGCACCGGGGAGCCCCTACCTTGTGGGGCTTCCCCCCACCCCAACCTGTGGCAGCCCCAGGGAGCTGAAGGGAATTCTTACCCTCCTAAACTCAACAGCTGCAGCTGCTTGCCTTAGCCACTGGGAGTTTCAGAGAGCTGAGGGAAATTCATCTTTTCCCCATGCAACTGGTTTTGCCTCACTCACAGCAGCTGTGGCAAAACCTGCAGCAGAGGAGCAGGAGAAATTCCCTCTGCTCCCTCAGGCTGCCCTGGACTCTCCCTGAGATTCCTAAGGCAAGCAGCAGTGGGGTTTGGGAGGGGAAGAATTCCCCTCAGCTCCCTGGGCCTGCCCTAGGCTGGGAGTCCTCGGATTGGGGTTGGGGGAAGCCCCCATGCTGGGCTGCATGGGCAGGCACCCGACCTGGAGGACTGCTTCTCCCTCCCTCCTGTGGCAGCGGCTGAAGCAATCAGCAGCTGGGAAGGGGGAGGGGAATTCCCCATGGTTACCTAGAGTTGCACCCACCTGGCTAGGGGACCCTGAGGCATGGGCTCCCTGGTGCCCACACTCCTGGGGCCTTGGGAACTCCTCTCTCCTTCCTGTGGGAGCAGCTAAAGCAAGCAGTTGTGCAGGGGGCGAGGGGGGCATTGGCTCTCTGGGCTGAGCTGCTGAGGGTCGAAAAGCCCCTACCACAGGGGCTTTCCCTCCCCCTCCCCACCCCCCAAGGCACTGTGTAGATCTGGGCTAGGAGGGTCTGGGCATCTGTTTCCCTCCCCCCTCACCCCCCATGGGTTGATGGATGCAGGCAGGAAGCAGGCTAGGGAACTGAGGGGCAGAGCAGTCCCTGCCCCACTGGAACAGACAACACAGCACAGGGCTGCAAAGCATCCTGGGATGCTGGGGGACTATGAGTTAACTTGAACCAGTAAGGGATCTGGGACAGAAGTTCCGTAAACTGGTTTTACCTAAATCACGTAATTCTGACTCTACATCCAACCAGGTTTATCTTAAACCAGTTTTGACCATTTTGAAAGAGGTTTATGTGCACTGAACTTCTGTTGTGTTACAGATTTAAACCCGTTTCCAATCACTTAAACCAATTTGTGTAAATTCTGTCCCTAGGCAAAATGGAGTGTATAATGAGGCTTTGCCATGTGGTACCTTTACTATGCATTTTTCAAGGGATAACGCTACCCTCGATTAGAGCAATTTACAACATGGTAGGACTGTGCATTGTGCATCTGTTTCACTTTTACTATATTGTAAAATCAGTTGACTACCTAGGAAGTATGTCATGTGTTTTTTCTGTTTATTTTAAAAGGATCTCAAAACTACTTGGGTCCAGGAGCGCAAGATTTTTTTTCTGGCATTTTTTCTTTTTTTCTGCCAGAAAACTTATATATTGACTGGGAACGTGATGCCCCTTGTTCCATTGCAGCAGAGATGGGGTGTGCTTTTTTTTTTTCTCTTCTTTAAGTAACTGATTCTTATTGAGACTAAAGAAAATATACCTAATCTTCGTTTTTATCACTTTTCCTCAATGATTAGTGAGCCTACAAGATGCAAAAAAAAGACTCTTAAAACATTAGGAAGTGAATGCCTGATATTACCTAACGTAGCTTTTAATGTAGCAAGGAATTTTGAATTGCTTTTGATTGGCTTTATTCTCAGAGGCTTTGACCTTTCAATTTGTGACTCTTAAGAACTGAGTTAAATAATCGCAAAACTTGACTTTGTTTACAAATAGCTAGGTGATTTGGAGTTAGCCTGAAAATAACTTTGTCTCTTTCAGTAGCTTAGATGTGTATCTTTTAAAAAGCTCTGATATGGTACAGAATGTGTACATGTCTGTTGAGATGCCTATTCATGCCAGGATGTACATAGATAGAACAGCATATCTATCTTCACTGTCTTCAATGGCTGCTTGCTGGCGTTTTAAAAAAAACACAACTTCTCCCCCCCCCCTTATCAGAAGAAGCAGCATGCTATTTTGACCCAGCTCCGCAGTGTCTTTACAGATCAGGGGCTTCAGCAGGGCTTTCTGGCACTTGTATCTAAAGCTGAGTCAACCAGCTATCAGATAAAAGTGCCAAAAAAGCCCCACTAAAGCTTCCAATCTATATAGACATTGGATGAGTTGGGTCCAACTAATGCACTGCCTCCTCCAGGCATGCACCTGGGCTCAGTGGGAGAGTGCATCAAGTTTCAAGTAAAGCGCTGGGTTGTGTATGTGTGGGCAGCGGGGTTTAAATGTCTGCAAGCAGCCAATATGGCAGTATACTGGCCCCTGTGCTTTTCTCCCTTTTGAATGGGACCTAAAGGGATTTGAATCCAGGGATTTGCATACTGCACGTGACTGAGATGGTGAGGTTGAGCCTTTATGTATACAACTGAAATAAGGAATGAAAGACTGTCTGGGATTGAGGGACCTCTGCAGTTGCAGTTCATTCTTAATCCTTATATGATAAGCAAGCATATGTGAGATTCTTGGGTGATCTCTCTCTCTTCCCATTTCCACATTGCACTGAGCAAAAAATTACCAAAAGCAAACTACTAGTGCATTTCGGTCTGTAACCAAGCTTGCTTTGCCATTTGTGTAGTAAGTGTGATAAAGTGCTCTAAAATTTATTTTTCATTGTGTTTTGAGCCAACAAAGCATTACAATCTAGTGAGATAGTCTCACTGATAAGTGATAGAAACATATAAGGCATTAACGGAGAAGAACTAATAACTCATTTTGTCATTCTATTTGACAGCGCAGTGTTGCATTTTACAGTACTTCCAGTGTGGCTTGAAAAGCCGTGCATTATTATGGAGCTTTCATTAGGTCCCTCTGGAGATTATTGAATGCCTCATGACATATTGCGTATCGGTTGTTTAATTTTTTTCTTTACTCAGTTTTTTCCTATTGTTCCTAGTTTTGTTTCTTTATACTACTCTAAAACTATTTCTCCTTTTTAACTACTTGCACCCTTTAAATACTTCATGTAGAATTAGTTCTTTATAGCTTCTCAGGTATGGCAGGGGGAGTTATGGCTTCTCTCTCTCAATGACTAATTTGGTAGGCTAACAACATTTAGAAGATATTGACTTCTTGTAGGTCAACCAAATAGGTTATTCACAAATAATTGAAAAATATTACTGTCAGTCGTATTTTTCAGTATACATTATTTGACCAGCTCAAGTGTTTGAAAAAAACTATAAACTAGAAAAAGGAAGGGAAAAAGGCAACGTGTTAGTATTTTTGTCCTACTATTTTCTGTCTAACTCCTGTAACTTTGTCTTTAGATCTGTTAGAGAAGTCGCGTGTTGTTAAACAACCAAGAGGTGAAAGAAACTTTCATATCTTCTATCAAATCCTTTCTGGTGGTTCAGAAGACCTGCTTTGTAAGTATTACGCTTACACAGTATTTTTGTTTCAAATAACTTTCACAACTGATGCTTCAATTTGTTGTTTCTTTGGTGTGTCTCTCCTACCTTCCAAATTATTCCTGCTAATAATAACAATAATGAGAGTAGAAAATATCTATGTTGTGATAGAGTCTAAAAGATATCAGATTAAGTCCCATTGAGTTGGATGTTTTTGGATTCTTGCTCTGAAAGACTTGCAATCTAAAAGAAACTGAACTAAATTAACAGTATTGTTAATAACTATTATTGAACTAAGAGCTCTTTTTACGTTCCCGACATGAAGGAGACATTGGGAAGGTTGGTTATTAATATTATTTTTATTTGATTCATTAGGCAAACTTAAACTTGAACGGGATTTCAGCAGATATAACTACCTGGGTCTGGACTCTGCCAGAGTAAATGGAGTGGATGACGCAGCAAACTTCAGAACAGTTAGGGTAAGAAACAGTACCATTCTGTGTAATCCAGGACACAGCACTAAACTGAAATTGAGGCCTTAATTTTGCCACTGGCTCTGTAATGGGGGCCCATTTCCAGAATTAGGGTCCTAATCTGTATTGTATACATTATTAAATTTACTCAAATCCAAGACAAGCTTGAATTTAAGATGACCCCCACAATAATTAGATTCAATACATGGAACATTATAAATTTGTTTTAATTTTCCATGTATGGAATTTAATTTATGGAAGGTTGCCTTAAATTTGTCCCACTCACTGCTGTGGTGGGGAAATAAGGGCCAGATCCCCAGCCCCTTGCCCCCACTGTGCCAGTTCTTCCTTCTATATGCCACCCTGCTGCTTGCCAAGGCATGCCTGTGTCTGCCCTCCCCACCCCTTGTTTCCCCTCTTGTTTCCCCCCTACCCCTCGTCTCTCTGTTCCCCCTGCAGTCCGCCCCCACCATACCCGTTTCCCTCATAGCCTTTCCCTCCCCGCTTACCTTCTGCTGCAGCTCTGTTCCTCTGAGGCAGTCAGCAGCAGCATGGTCCTGGCCTGGTCTCAGCTCAGCCTAGACAGGGAGAAGCAGCTGCAGCTCCCAGCTGGGGTGGGTTGGCACTGGAGAAAATTGAGCTGGAGCAGAAGGTAAGGGGGAAGGGGGCAGCTGAGGGGGAGGCAGTGGGTGTAGTGACAGGTTGCAGTTTCCCTTCCACACCCCATGGCCTCCTCTGTGTTGCCCCTGGCCATGAACCCCCTTCTTCCCTGTCTCCTCCCATTCCCCCCAGTGAGCCATCCCAGCCTGGGGCAGTGGTAGCTCAGTTCCAGTGTCAGCCAAGAGCCTGGGGCTAAAGTGGGAGCTTAGCCAATGCTTGTCCTGGGCAAGTACCTGAATCTAAGATGCGGCTTCCCTCCCTCCCTTCCTCCCCATGCTGAGTTGGGGGAAAATACCTCATCTTGGATATGAGTAAATATGGTATTTTGTTGGCACATAGAGCTATACAGTAAGTTTTAGATATAAGGAAAGGAAACTGAAAGAGCTTGGCCTATTTAGTTGAACAAAATGAAATCTGAAAAGGCGTATGATCGGTCTTTTTGTACGTGAGGGAGGGAAAAGAACTATTTAAACTTGAAGGACAATGTTGGCATAGGAACAGTTGGGTGTGGAATGGCTACAAGTACATCTAGTTCGGAATTTAGAAAGTTTCCAACTACTAACAAAGTTCTGGGATAGCTTTTCAACAGGAGTAGTGGCGACGGGAGAACCTTAACTAGTTTTAAACTGTAAGTTTATTTCCTTAATAAAGGGATTATGATGTGTGTCCCTGCAATATCAGGGGACTCAGTGTTATGATTTCGAAGGTCCCTTCCAATCCTATATTAACCAAAACTTTGATAATGTTTGTTTGGTTTTGCATGTGTATACTTAAGGAGGAAAAGTAAATGTTCCTTCCTGTAATCCTCCTCTTGTATTCTGTTTATAGTTGCATTTAATTTTAGAATTTATATTAATCTATCAGTTTTGACTGCTGTCTTCTCAGGTCACTTGTGATCTGTTTAGTTTATTTTTCAAAGCTTGGCTTGAGTTTGAAATTACACTAACTGGTGTTTGGAAGCTGAACCATATCTTTCTGAAATTTATGAACTACCCGTTAGTGGTCTGGGGGAAAGTAGAAGCAGATTAAGTACACAGAGATAGAGATGAATTCATAGAGCTATTAAGGAACATGCAAACTGAGTTACCTCACAAAGCTCTGTTGAATAGCTGGAGTGTAATTATCCAAGTAAGCAACTTTTCATATTGGTCTTGTATCATATGTGTATGCTAAATATTTGTACGCTGTGCTAATGTGCCTAAATGGTACATTTTGCAAATATTGATCTATTTGGCTTCCTTCTATCTCAAGATTTCCCCCACCCCCCCCTTTTTTTTTTCTTTTTTTAGAATGCCATGCAGATTGTTGGCTTTATGGATCATGAAACACAATCTGTCTTTGAAGTGGTAGCAGCAGTTCTGAAATTGGGAAACATTGAATTCAAACCTGAATCTCGAGTAAATGGTTTAGATGAAAGTAAAATTAAAGATAAAAATGGTAAGGTGACAGTGATGATAAGGCAAAATATTACTGTTGTTTAAATAATTTGTTCATGGGTTCTGCACCATGTACAGACAGTGTTAACATGTATATTTCTTATTCTAGTAGCTGAGGTAAATTATTTCCTTTAATTGTTTTGCACATTATAGGTAAAGCTTGGTGGAATCTTACAAGATGTTTCAATCAAAGTTTGGCGTTTAGAAGAATGGATTTTTTCATAAAATTATTTTTCTTTGTTTTACATATTACTACATCTTTTTCTGAAATGTTAAATGGAAGATACTGGTTTACTATAAATTAATGTTATTCTTTGGTTGTTTTGTAGCCTGTGTGCATGTGTGTGTGGAGGGCATGGGGGGTGTTCAATTTTGTTTTTTCATATTGCCATTCTATCTTAAGATCCATTTACTCCCTTGATGTGTGATATTTTTTTTAAGTTGGTGGGGTTTTTAAAAATCCTGCTCAAGGGGATAGGAAGCCAGTGAAAATGGTGATGGGAGGTGATCGGGGGAGTGGAGGAGCCTCTTACTGAAAAATACTGACATAGATTAAACAAAACATGTCTGTGGAATTTTTGTGGATGTTTTTAATCATCTCTAGTGGGAGGGGAACTGCTCCAAATTTACCAAATACTATTCTGGAAATGCTCTTCAGTTTTAAATGTAAAATGTTAAAGTTAAATGTAATAACTAAGTATATATAAGTGTGTGAAGAAGTTCAGTCAATATAAGCAGTGATATGAAAGTGTTATTTCTATTCATACTCTGGGTTTTTGTTTTGTAGAGCTCAAAGAAATTTGTGAGTTGACAGGTATTGATCAGTCAGTGTTGGAAAGAGCGTTTAGCTTCCGTACAGTTGAAGCCAAACAAGAAAAGGTCTCTACAACCCTAAATGTGGCTCAGGTAAAAAGAGATTCCTTTTGTTTTAGAGGGAAACAGTATTTGCAGTATGTTTTCTGCTTTGTAACAAAAGTAGAACTGCTGTTCACAAAGTACTTCAAACTAACACTAGCAAAACTAGCACTCTTCATTGTCTTTGCATGTTTTGAGTGCTTGACTGTGCTTGCTGATGATTTTGTTTTTACATGTGAGTCATGTCCAAAAGTAAAGAACATAGGAAGCTTATCTTACATCTTGTGTGGAAATGCAGTAAGTGTAATATATCCTGATGTGGCAGACCATCTTTTCATTTTGAACAGCCAATTTAATTTAGCATGATTTATACTCACTGGACTGCTTGGAAATTTTTGCTGGTAGCATGAATAAACTCAGCGTGCCACACTCCTCCTCCTTTTTGTAATTTCTCAGCATCCCTCCCTTTCCTCTCTTCTTGCTGCAGCTACTGATATCAAAGGCAAGCCAACTTGGAAGTTAGCACATGAAGACCATAAGATATTTTAGGAACAGGAAAAGGCCATCTGGTTGAACATGCCTCTCCTTATTCTTTGTTTATTTATTCCAAACTTCCTGCTTTTTCACCATAACCTTCAGCACTTCCTCTGCAACAAATTAAGGTGTTTCTTAAAATTACTTGGTTTCAATTACTTTCACAATGACTTATTACTCTTGCTATGGAATAGTTCTGGTTGAGTTTCCCACTAATGTCCAATATTGTATTATCTCAATATAAGACCAGGGTATGACTGTAGTCTGGACTTGGAGGTGTTATTTAAAAATAAATACATACATAACACTAATTCCATTGATAATTTTGCAAGTTATAGTAAAGTCATCTTGAAGCCTATTGTTTTCTAGTAAGAATAAAGTAAATTCCCTAATTGTCTTTAAGGGAGATTCTTCAAAACTGGTCTTCATTGCCCAGTATATCATCTGCCTTAAGGCAATAATATCCTTCTTGTGGTACAATGACTCTTGCAGCACAGTATTCCAAATGAAGTCTGATTAGTAGTTTGTAGCATCTTGGCTCCTATATTCTATGCTTTGTTAGTATATTTTTCATCTTGCCCATCTTTTGTTGCTGATGTGCATAGGGACAATACTGGACAACTTGTTAATTTAGATTAGACCATATTTTCTAGCATGGTGTGGCAGGGCACCTTTGGTAGGCTTGAGTAGGCAGCAAAGCAGCCTGCAGGTGACTTCAGAGCCAATCAGGGAGTTGCATGGCAACCTGGAGGGCCTGGCCATTGCAGCTGAGAGCAGGGCTGGCAGTTGCAACTGGGGAGCTAGAAGGTGAACATCTTCCGGCTGGAGTACTGCTGCTCCCAGAGCACCTGGAGGTCAAGGGTAGGAACTATAGGGATGGAGGAGATTCCTGGTCCTGGGGAATGACCTAAAATGACACCCTGCTAGGGTTGGATGGTGTGGTAGGGCCGCCTATGGCAGGGGGGTCCCCAGGAACTGCCACACCAATGTCTCCCTAGTAAAAGATGAATATGGTGTGCCATAAAGCCTCAGCCCTCATGACCTAGTGGGTAACCCTAGAGAGGGGACAGGCTAAGGGTCCAGGCATGACATCAGAGGCATGAGGCCCACGTGGCATAAGACCCAGAAGCCCCAGTGAGGGAGTGGAGTAGAGGCCCAGTAGGGAGGAACAGCAGGACCAGGAGGGGTCCAGGATGACTATGTGGCCCACAAGCTCTGAGATTGGGCACAGTGTTTGGAGGGGCCCGAGAAGGTGGACCCATGAGAGAGAGAGAGTGCAAGTGGCTCAGTAGCATACCCAAAATAACCTTGAGTGGCCCATACTGGGGCCAGGGCCAGGATGGTCAAAGGGCAAAAGCGCCCACCATGAGTGGCGGCCAGAGCCAGTTGCCTGGAGTCCCAACTGGCCTAGAGGCAAGGCCAGAGGTCCCAGAGGAGACCCACTGCCGAGAGGGAGAGGGTCTAGGGAGTTTGCAACCCCGAATGATGATAGAGGTTAAGCCACATGAGTAGCACAGATCCAGGTCAGGGTCCAAATGTCAGCCAGGAACATAGTGAGGCCCAGTATGGGGCCGGAGCCATATAGTGATGCCATCTGCAAGGCATGGGACACAGTAAAAGGGAGCTGTATGTAATGCCCTTGGCATCATGACATTAAAATGGGCAGCCTCCTACCTAGAAACACCAATTCAGTTACATCAAAGGTGTGGCAGGTGAGTTAGGTGGCCAGACTGCCCTAGACAGGTGGGTGGGCCGACATTGTGACAGGCCCCAGGGATGGCCCCCTGTCACACATGAGTTCTTGTCTCCTCCATATTAAAGGTATTTCTCTGCTTTGAATCAGTCCTTGCTTTCTTCTCTCTTATTTGCTGTAAACAAGTCAAGTTCAGATTGTATTGCTTTCTGTTTTCCTCATTTATTTTAGTCATTATCATGAAGTCTGCTTGATAGTATCCTTTCTAGTTCAGAGAAGGAATCTACATAGAAGTAGGAAATGTGTAAGGAGGGGAGAAGAGTGGTGGAGGGGGACATTCAAGATCAAAATTCATATTTGGAGGTTTTAAAAAAAAGTTGAAAACTATTTTAAGGGGTGCTTGTCATTCCTCTCCTTTCCTTTTTTTTTTTCTTTTGTCCCTTCACCCTTCCACCTGCTTTCCTATTTCTGACTGATTTCAAAGTACAGAAAAGTCAAGATTATACATACCTTTTGTCCAAAAATAATTGGATTCATAGTCTCATCTCTTTAGGGAGAGGGCTTCTCAAGAATCTGTTTTTCAGTAGGAAAGCCCTGATCATGTATCAGGTTCACAGATTTAAGTTTTTACTACGTCTGAAGTCCTCCTGGAATCCTTGGATGCCTTTTAGGTATATAAATATTCCTTAACACAATACCATTAAACAAAAGACCAGATTTTTATTTTCTCTCTTGCTCTCCACTGAAATTGGGATGTGGGTGTTCAGGGAAAGGTAGCTTTAAACCATAATTGTTCTTCCTACATTTTTGGTTTTTCTGGGTCTGTCAAGCTGCTGGTGTAAGTGAAAGCAGATACTAGACTATTTTAAGTTATGCCCTGGATGCAAGACTTATCACGGAGCATTGATAAGTTAAGAATAGGAAGGGTATAGTGCTCTCTGGCCACAGCCCCTCCAGCCCTGGCGGCGACTGAGAAGGAAACTTGCATGAAGTGTTCCAGTAGCCCTGCCCCAGACAGAGAACTCTTGTCTACTGGGTAAATTCCTTGAAAGTCGCTTCAATCCTTCTTATAGCACCTTTAAGAGACTGAAAAAAACATAAGTGGTTCAAGGATTAGCCCAGTATTTCTAACACCTTTTTTTTTTTCTCTTTCCCCTTGAATAGGCTTATTATGCCCGTGATGCTCTGGCTAAGAATTTGTACAGTAGACTGTTTTCCTGGCTTGTAACCAGAATCAATGAGAGCATTAAGGTAATACTCTTCTGTGCTTGTAAAGAAATCAATAAAGCTATACTTGTCAGTTTCACTTTCATATTCTCATGCACTAGTACAGTGTTACGGGCCTACTAATGCTGCAGGTGAATAACTTTTATCTTTATCTGGATCTCACCAATATGTTTTGCTTGGTTTTAAGCTTATAAAAACATACATAATAAATATTTTTGAATATCCAAACCTAGCTATTTAGCCTAGGCAATATGGCAGCATGCCCATAAGGTGCATTTCTCTTGACCCCAAGTACTACCAAGCTGTAACTCAACTTTCTCTTTAAAGGCTCAGACAAAAGTAAGAAAAAAGGTCATGGGAGTGTTGGACATCTATGGCTTTGAAATTTTTGAGGTAAGCTCTTTATAGCTAACAAGAAATTATACAACTATTATTAAAGGTAAATGAAGTTGTTTTTCAAATGTGCAGCCAGAATTTAAAATTGTTAAGTGTGTTGCATTAAGTACAAGACGTTATTAAATGTAAACTGAGATTGGGTGGTCACGTCTAGCAGATACAACACAGATTCATCAAAACCAAACTGAATGTGTCATGTTAATATTAAGGGTATTATTGGAAAGTAAATGTTTACTCTTGTCTGAACACAAATGGTGGTAATGTCAGACTTGTCATACAGCATTTGTGTCTAGTGCTTGTATACTACTACCTTGAGGAATACTGTGGTTACTTGACTTTAAATTGTATTTCCTGTACAAATGAAGATGTCTTTCTTAATAAAACTAAAAAGAAATTGTAAACCTTTCCACATTGGCATGCTTAGAATAATAATGTTCACCCAGTTTTAGGCTGCTGATATCATGGCACTGCTACTTAGGATAACTTTTTCAGTTTGGAACACTTCAGACTGGAAAAGAAACAAAACACAACCAAACTGTGAGAAATTCAAGTGTCATAGTACCATGATGTTTAGTATAAAGCAGGGGTTCTCAATGGCTGGCCGGATTTGGCCTCCAGTGCCATGTAATCCAGCCCATATGGCTTCCCATGGCTCCCCTGAAAAGCTCTGCAGGCCATGGCCCTGTGAGCTAGATTGGGCATGAAGGGTATCATAGGATCTAATCCCAGTGCTGGTGGGTGGTGCAGGTTTTGAAGCAGCCTGATCCTGGCTGATGTGGGGCCCCAGGACCCAATCCTAGCTGGTGCGGGGCTGGCATAAAGCCACACTTACTGCCTGGTACTGTGCACCAGGATTGGGCCCTGGGGGCTTGTGCTGCCCCTGCCCAGCCGGGATCTTGCTCCAGCTGGGCACAGGTGATGTGGGGTCCAATCCTGGTGTTCACTGGTGGTGTGGGGCATGATCCAGCCTGTGAACTGGCCCCATGCCACTCATCTGGCCTACAGAGCTAAAACTGTGAGCACCACTAGTATAGGGAATATGCCTAAATTTTTTATTTAATGGCTTTATTTCAAGCAGTTTGTATATCTAAGTTAAACAGAACTCCAGTGTCTCCAATGAAACCAGTGGGAAAAATATAAGGAGGGAACATTTAGTCTTTGCCTGGTCTCACAAAATCTCTTTGGTAATCCAGTTAAGCAGGGGTAGGTTAGATAGAAAATGGGAAGAATTTGCCTTTATCCAAACAAGGGTTAATATTACACTGATAAAGATTTTCTTGGCCAATACTGTGGCAAAGTAGAGTCCCTGACTAGCCACAGGGTTCGTTTTCCCTACCTGCCTCTGGGCTTGCCACCCACCTGTCTCGCCCACCAAACCTTGTTGTTAATTAATAATGTTGTTACTTAAGGCAGGAGGCTGCTCATTGTTATACCCCGATATTGGGGGGGGCTATCCGTGGCTCCGTTCCACCCCTACACTGTGGCCCAAGCCTTGCAGATGGCATCTTGGGCAGTTAGCTCTACCATCGCCTTCACCCATTAGCTGTGGCCCCCAACCCTGGGGACCTTTGGCTTCCATAAGCTGTGGCCCCATCTCAAGCCCAGTTGGGACCCAGAGCTTCTTAGCTCTTTGTGGGTGTCCCTCACGGTGGGTCTCTGGCCTTTTTGACCCTTTGGTCCTGGCCCCAGCATTGACCAGTTGAGTTCCTCAGTGGGGTTTTCGCCTCCTGCCTTCACTTAAGGATCAGGGCCCCCCATTTCCAGCTTAGGTGCTTCTGGAAGCATGCCTGGCCCTGCAGGGTCACTCCCCCAGCAGGCTCAGGCACTTACCGAACCTTACCTGGCCTACCCTACTCTGGTGGTACAAGTAGCCCACTCGAAGGTGAGGGCTGGGGTTAAGGTGCCCCTACTCACCTTTCACCAGGGTGGTAACGGGCCTGGCATTTCCTGGGGGCTTCCATGCCACTGAGAGCCCCACCAGGCCACCCACTCCCGGCAGAGTGCAGTTTTAGGTCATGCCCAGGACCAGGAGCCTCCAAACCATCTCCTACAGCTCCTCCCTTACCTCCAGGATGTTCCAAGCAGCCTTGCAGTCAGTCAATGTTACTGCCTGCCTGCAAGCAGCAAACTGTCCAGTTTATATAGGCAGCCATGGATCTAAAATGGCTGTCGCAATTAAGCACCTGCTGGCTGCTTGGCTCGGACCTTAAAGTGGCAGGCACCAACAGTGCCCTGCCACAAATACCAACAGTTGATTATTCACTAGGCATATCAGTCAATATCGATCCAATAACCAATTTACAGGAATGCAGCTGGGCAGCGTGAAGAGCAGTTCTCTGCAAGTAATTCTTTGGAGGGGAATGGGGGTGAGGGGGCAGATCGAGGCCCCACAGTGGGGGTGGGAGTGGGATGGGGCAGAGGCTGGGGATGCTGCCCAGCTAGGGTGGTGAATGGGACCCCGGGGCTGGGGCAGGGAGTGGGATGGAGCCGTGGGCGGCTTGTCCAGGGGATCAGTGTCCTAGTGCTTAAAAATGGTGATGGGGATACTTGAACTAAAGCTCATCAAATAAGGTGTGAGGATTTTTAAGTGCGAGGACACTTATAACTGGAGCAGAGCTGAGTGGGGCAAGGGCAGAGGCAAGCTGCTTGCTGTGGGCCTGGGGCTTTCCACCCTGCTGCCTTTGCTCTAGGAGCTGTGCACTGGCCACTGATCCCCTGCCCACCTGGCTGTGGGAAGCACAACTCATTGCCCCCACTGCTGCTGGGTGGGCAGGGGACATGCAGCCAACGTGCAGCTCCTTGGGCAAAGGCAACAGAACAGAGCCCTGAGCCCGCAGCGAGCAGCCCTCTCCCTGCACATGGATTGGGTGGGGGGGAGGGTACATGCCCCCCATGCCTACCCCTGGTGGTATGTACAGCACTGGGGAGTCGCCCCCCCTTTCTCTCCCTCTTTCCTTCCCCCTGGACGAGCCGCCCATCAAGCTCCCTGCCTGGGCTCCGGTGTCTCATTCATCGCCCTGGCTGGGCAGTGCCCCCAACTCCTGCCCCACTCTCTTTCTTACCATGGGGGCCTTGATCCTGCCCCCCCACGCCCCTTTCACTCTACAGACTTACCTGCAGGGCGCTGGTCTCCACACTGCCCAGCTGTATCCCTGACCATGTGCGTGTGTGTGTCTTCATGCATGCACACTGTGTCCGGGGACCCCGGCCAGAAGGTGTATTGTATTTATCGGTGACATTATCAGCAACACCGGCTAAAAAGCCAATAGCTGATAATGTTAATTTTCCTTTTATCAGTGCCGATCCGATATGGCACTGATATATCAGTGTACTTCTAGTTAATATTATTTATTACAAGAAGATGGGTTTGATTTCAGGAGTTTATCAAATTAAAGTAATTATTAGCTTTTGAAAGAAATGTAAATTACACTTATTTCAGGTTTTTATTCAACAAGGAAATATGTATTTTCCTAAATGTGTGGTAATTTATTACAATGCACTCTGTGACCAATCTGGATATAGTAATATTCCCAACTAGGTCTGTTTGGAGGTGGTGTTTGTTGCACTACTTTAAGAAGTTAAACAGCAGAATGTTTAATTTCTTAAAGCAGTAGAATGTTAACGTTCTTTTGGCAGAATTTTTTGTTTTAATTAGCTGTTTATAAGTAGTTGATTAGGTGAAAGTGTATAGGGTGAGGTGGAAGCTGTAAGCTACTATTAACACAAAATACAACTGAATCACTGAGTTGTAGGATGGCTATGGATTGTTAAATTTAAGCTGGTTCCCTGCATTTAATTTCTTTTTCTATACTTCCAACATTTAAAAGAAAATATCATAAGTAAGTAGGTATAAAGACACACCTTTGCAGAACAAAATGAGAAACAAATTCATCTTCTTTGCATACATGTACTGTGACACCTAGAATGCATAAAATGGAAATCTGGAAACTTTAGTAAATGTGTTTTATTGGAGTGAAGAGCAAAGAATGCTGAGCACCCTTTGTTTCTTTTGAAAAAAATCAAGAAGGGTGTACCGTGCACCTTATATTATGAAACTCAGAGGTGGGTGACTACACGCTGGTGTGCAGACATGCCATGGGCTTGCCACCTCAGCTTCATGGTTCAGTTAGACAACTGTAAATTACAGGCCCAGTTCAATGCCATTGGAATTGATAGAAATCCATGCCACAGACTTAGCTAGTTTGTATCAGCACTCAATATCAACACTTTATACTAAAATTGTAAACTTTTTGAGTAGAGACTCCCTTTATATGCATTTGTGCAATGTGTAATAGAATGGGGTCTTGATCCATTATGTGGGCTACTAGGCAAAATTGTTAATAGACTGTTAATAATAGCAAGTTTAACTCAGAAATGTGTCAAACATAAGGAAACGTAGATGTGTGATAATACAAGTAGAGCCAATTGGAGACTTTCCACTGAATTGCTTTTCTGATTAGAGAATGAGCTTCTGTTGCGTTTCAAAAGAAAATTGGTAGAAAAATGTAGTTCAGTAAATGACTTTGTTGTTTCACTTCTAGAAAATTTTGACTTTTGCTTTTTTTCAGTTGCAGAATAGGAAAATGCTCAAATTTGCAGATATTCCCACAAAATAAAATGTGTTCTCCAGCTCTAATTTGAATAAAGCTATGTTTAATGTTCAGTAATGTTAAAGCTATTTACTACAATGACCATTTAATGAATATTGTGTAGATATGATAGAACAATTTTTTATGAAAAAACTCATTTTTTGTGTATATAATAAGGTCAACTAAATAATACATTAGACAAAAGCTTTTTAAATGAATGATAATTGCCTAAGTCCAATTAACAGTTGTTAAAAAAATGTTTATAGGAGAAAAAGTTGCTTAAATAAATAACCAATTTGTACATATATACTTTATATCACTGGTAAAATGGTTATATCAAGTATTAAACTAATCTGCTATAATTAAATAAAATTTTACATTTTATACCTATATATTCACAGTACTGTACTTGAGGGTGAGTTTAGGTAATGATTTTTTTTTTTTGGTGGATGGACGTTTTTTACTAAAGAATCATTAAACATGCACAGTATTAGTTGACATATATCACTAATTGTAGAGAATTTACAGAGCTAATTAATTATAACAGATTATGCTTAGCATTTCCAAGACATGATTATTAAGTTCTTTTAGGATCCAGTTTTTACATTCTGAAGGTTAGAGCTACACTAATGTACACGATAGATTGTATTGATACAGCGAGTTGAGGGTTCTTTTCAACATGGAATAATTCACTGTAAATTTCAAACTTGATAAACTATTAAGTAAAATGGATATTTTAAACTGGTATTTTTAATGAAGTTAAATGATCTGTGGATCATTAGTAATATACACTCCCTTACTCGCTTACCTATTTAAACTGCATTTAAAAGTATAAACCCAACCCAAGAGAGAGGTTATTTCTTGCATATGCTTTATCTTCAGTAAATTAATGTAAACAAAAAGTGGATATTAGCAAATCTATTCACTTTGTCACATTTTTTCATATAGTTAGATTTATAAGTGGGGAAAGAGGCAGAAAATACAGAGTGGCTGGTGCTTTTCATCTTTTGCCTTAACCACTGGCAAACAAATAGATTTTAATTATTAACAGATGGAGGGTGAAATACCAGCCCATTGACATCAGTGGGGCAGGATTTCACCTTTTAATGTTTGAACTGTCCATGAGGGCCTATAACAGGATTAGCTTTACTTGGTTTTAACAAGCTGCTTGTGTTTAGATTCAGATTTCAGAACTGTTGCAGTGCTTTATAGAGTAATTTTGTTTCATGGCTAGAATTTGCCTTGGAGCCACATATTTTTCTGTTTAATACTTTCATTGTGGCCGGATTAGAGCAAATTTCGTTTGTTCATTTTGTTGTTGTTTTCTTCCTGAAGCTATTTTCCCTCTAAAGTGATTAAAAAACTGTCGGGGAGAGATTTCTATATCTGAAAATCCTAGCCTTTACCTTACTAAAAGAGCAGCGATTCTTTGTTTTCCTTATTTAGCATTACCAGGTTAAATTTTTGAAAATGCAGCAATTTTTATTAAAATATCAAGGATCTCTCTTAGTTTCTCCAGCTGCTAGAGTTGTTTTTTTTTTTCAAGTTTGACAGAGAATTAGACAGAAGTAATTTTGGTATTAACATGATGTTAGAATTAGGACACCTCATGAGTTTGGCTCTTATTTAGTTGCATTTTTGTAAAAAACCAGATCTGCCAAAATCAAAGCAATGCCCCAGGGTCTAGCAGTTCTTGTTATCACAAACAATACCTGCTTATTTTAACCTACTCAGTGTTGTCAAGCGAAAAATGACTAAAAACCTTTCTGAGTGAAATGCAGTGTTTGTCAACCAGAATGCCATGTGCCCTAGGGTGTTCTGAGATTCTTTTAAGTGTGCCTTGGGATTCTACACAGTGGGTGCATATATACACTCAAATGATTTGGAAGAGTTGTCCTAGGTTTGTTTTGCTGGTAGAAAATATTACTTGGAGACACCTGAACAGACATTTAAATGCTGAGGAAAGAGTAGAGAGCTTGCAATGTTGAAGCTGCAACGCAAGAGGGCCCCCCTATGCACACATTTCAGCATGCTATGCTGACTCTGTCTGCCTGGAAACAAATAGTGGCAGTGGACATGGCAGCCTTGATTGACCGGTCCAGATTACTCAGGGGCAGCCTGCATATCCCTGCAGCATAGTGTGGGATTGGGAAGGGCTGTCTTCTATTTTCTGTTTGGTTGGAGCAGCAGAGGCCAGTGAGCAACACTCTGTCTCCTTGGGTGCGGGGGGAGGGGAAGGGTAGGGAGCAAAGCACTGTGGGATGCTGAAGGACTGTGCTATGGCTTCTCAGAAGAGAATGTGTACAGACATTTACTCTCCCAAGAGAAATTCTCCTGGTAGTGATTTAACCCTCATTCCAAGGTTATTTTTTTCTTGCAGCAGGCTTTTTTGCTCTGAGAGAAAAATCCTGAACATTTGTACACTCATGCTTTCTCCTGGGGGAAGCAGAAACTCTCCCAGGAGAAAATGAATGTCTGTACATGACCAGTGTTAGCACTGTTAGATGTGCAGATGTGACTTGCAAGATAAACGCAGAGATTTCAAATAGGAATCCATTGTGTTAATAACATTCTGATGTGTTATGGTCTGAGTTCTTTGCAGCAGAGGAATTGCTGTATTATTTTTCTCTAGTTCTCAAAAAAATGAATGAAAATTAAGAGCTGGTACTTTCTAAGGCATGCCTTAGGTCTATCAGGGGGTGCCTTTAGTGTAAAAAAGGTTGAGAATCACTGCTCTGGGGCATGGTCTGTCTTATGAATCTCTGGAGAGATAGGACTGAGCACACCCTACACATGCCCTGCCCACCTGAGTCTACTGACATTCTTCAAAGCATAGGTGACATGTAGGGAGGGCATGGGGTGGGGCACCTTGGCCCTTGCTGGCCAGGGAGTGGGGGCACCAAGAGAAGCACTGGCTGGTGCCCCCCCCCTCCCTCCATGAAATTGGTACCCCCCCTGAGATTGGTCAGGGCACTGAGAGAAGCATCAGCAGCACTTCTGGTTTTGCTGCTGGCTATTCTGGGGTTGTCGATTGACCGCTGATGCCCCCACAGACTCAGTTGGCACCAGTTGCCCATGCTTCAGAGCTTTAAATTCACCTGTGAGGCTGTGCTTGGCTTGTTCTTACTGCATGCTTTTGACTGTCTTCAGCAAATCAGCATGGGTACCTGGGAAACAGTGTGGAGAAGCCTTGTGGTTGAGCATCCAGGATGCCTTTTTCCTGGCCCTTTTTTCCTGCCCTTTTCTGCTTTACAGACATATTTATTTAAGCTCCTTTCATTTTCAATTCCAGAAGGAAACAGTAAGCAAAAATATTTTGCAGAACAGAGGCTAAATTTCATGACACATTCAATTAATGAATTCCAGATTAAGGATTATTATAAGAAATTGAAGGCTTGATGCACTAACCTGATAACTGTGTGGGAAAACTGATATTTTTTCCCCAGGGTGAGGTACAGACTATCAAAAAGCCCAAGGCTGAAACAATTCAGTCTTTGCAGGTCAGTCTAGCCTATGTAGATTGAACTGAGAAGCAAGTGAACAGATATTCACTTTTGATTCTGGAAATACAGCCCCATGCCTGTGCTGGCTCAGGCCAGAAGGTGTGCAGTGCTAGAGCACACCTTCCAACCTTCCGGCCACTGACGAAGGAAGGGAAGACAGGAGAGAAGCCCTATCCTGCTCGAACTGGGGTGGGGGGAGGCATGACCAGGCCCTGGCTGGCCCACTGAGTACGATGGAAGAGAGGGGTTTTAAACACCCATCCTAGCCTTCATGGACTCCACGTGGGTTGTGCTGGGGTGTGCAAAACAGCCCCTGATGGGCTTTTCTCTGTTCAAGAGGAGAGTGGGAGGGCATGGGCAGAGCTTGGGCCAGGCCAGCAAGCTGAGGCGGAGTGAGGAGAGAGGTTTACACCCCCTTCCCTGCCTACACAGGACCCCAGAGCAGGCCCTTCCAGGCTTTTCACCTGCTCCCCACTCAAGTGAAGGGGACAGGGGGACATGGGCAGACCTCAGGCCAGACCAGCAGGATGAGGTAGAGTGGAAGTGTGGGGTTTAAACCCCCTTTCCCATGTGCATGAACCCCAGCCAGAGTCTGCCTGGCAGTCTGCCCCTGCTAGGCAAACCCCGGCTGGGGTCTGGAGCCGCGCCCCCCGCCCCCCCTTTCTCAGCTGCCCAGAGCAGTGATAGTGCTCTGGCTAAGGAGCAGGGGGGTGGGGCCAACCCTGTTCCTCTGGAGCAGACAGTACAGCCCAGGTCTGTGAAGCATCCTGGGATCCTGGGGGACTGAGAATTAACTTGAACGGGAGGGGGAAGGGGGGAATGACTTGCTAGTGTAGTGTTCAACCAGAATAAAATGGTAACATTAAGTTTTGTTTCTGTCTTAGTTTCTCCATTGTAGCTAGTGTAATTTTCCAGGTTCTAAATAGTTCTGTTAAATTTTCTGTCTTAAGCTCATTCAATAAAGAGAAATCCACCTACAAAACCTGTTGAATTGAAATCTGACATATAATTCATACTCAAGTTTGTGACCAAACATGGTAGAAATTCAAAAACAAAAGTTCATACAGGTATATTTTAGACATAAAAATAGCTACAATTCAGCACTTTAGAAAGAAACATTTGCAAGATTATTTTACTATTTCAGATGAAAATTATTATGGCAATGTGGGATTACTTGAGAAGCATGATCCTTTTTATTTCAGCAGGATGAATTTACATCCATAAGATCTTAGTAGAAAATGAACCAGCGAAGAACAATCCTGGACTAACTCTCCTGGAAGGACTGTTTGGTCTCCACTATAAATGGGAGCACATAAAATCCCATCTGTACACGGTGCTTTAGTTAGGTGATATCATTTCATGCTTATCAGGACCACTTGACATGCTTGTGTCTGACAAGTACAATCATTACACCTGGCTTTCTGCACCTCACTTTGGGCGCATCTACACATGCAATTAATTTGAAGCAATAAACTCCGGGGCATATCGCGCCATGTTAATGTAGTAGGCTCAGTACAGTTTAGCATTTGTAAGCCCTTTCACTCTGGGGACTCGTGACTGGTGCAGTGTTGAAAGTGACTCAGAAACGGTATTTTTGAAGCAAACATTTTTTCACCAAAGGTCTAAGATGCAAAGTACAAAAGGTAAAAGGCAGTAAAAGACCTACATGCTCTGTTTTACACTTTAATTTTTCCTTGCCAGTGTTTTCTAAATTTCTCTAAGCCCAACAAAGCTCAGCTCAGGCTGGGGGAGATCATCCTGCTTACAGCATTCCCTGACTTTCTGTTCTCTTGCCACTGAGCTTTACCTAGGCAGCCTATGGACCCTCATAGAACTCTTTATGCACTAGTGTCATTGCATAACTAGTGTCATTGCATAGTATATTGCATACATATTGCAGACATGCATCATTCTTAAAAAAAAAAAGCCGATTTCCCACATCATTGTGCACCTTGATAATAGTCCCATTCATGGACAGACCAAAAAGTTGTTTTGGTACATGTAGCCTTTTATTCTAGGAATCGAAAGAAATAGTTGCACTTAGTTTACATAATTCTATGACTTTTTATAATTATCAACCTGTCTTCAAGTGATGAATACAATCTGTGCTGAGAAAATACCCTCAGGAATACAAAAGATTAATAATGCGTCTTTCCTTATTAGAGTTTTGCTTACAATACATTATTTTTAGAAAGAAGATTAAACAAAAGATTAAGGGTGTCTTTACATGTGCTTGGGGATGGGGGGTGCTTTAATTAGAGCAGCTCTTGGGAGCAGCCTCAGCGTTTCATGTATTCAGCATCCTGCACTTCAAAATGGTGGTGGGACGCTTTAACTAAAGCTTGTTCAACAAGCTTTAATTAAAGTGTCCCTGTTGCCATTTTGAAGTGAGGGGATGCTGAAAACAAGTGATGTGGAAGCTGCTGAAGCATGCTAATTAGGACACTCCAGCAGACTCAATTAATCAAGTCTGCTCCAATGTATTCTTTTCCCCGCTTCCCCACACACCTCATTTCCCCCCAAATGACAGTTCTTGTGTTTTTGAAACTCAACACTTACTTCAGTGTACTAATATATCCCCAGAGTATTGAAGCGCTTCCCAGGGAAAGAATAAATATTAAACAAAGAATACCCATAGTACCTTTGCAGGCATAGCCAATTTTGATTACAATGACCAAAGTTTTATGTGAATTACTATTTTCTGTGGCTGAGATAAATTGGTATCTATCTTATTATTTGGTCTCTTCTGGAAGACAGCAGCAGCATCTTCACAGTGCTAGTGCTTGTAGTCCATGGTTTTACCTCCCAAATCCAAATCTCATTTGGCTAGCTGTAAAAATCTCTATCACATGGTATTCTACTATAGCATGATATTACATCTGGATGCTAATTACGTTTTCAGGACTGTTCCTTTGTTTATCCTTACATCTGGGCCTTCCTTCCGCTCTTCTGTCCCCGGTGACTTTCTTTTCCAGTTCTTGGTGGTAACCTAAGATGGCTTCTGAAAATGCTGGCATGTCCTGTTTTGTGGATATTTGTTTTATGATGCTTTGACTTAAGGAATAAGAGTTTTAGTCAGGATAAAAAAGAATGTTATATTTTGGGAATGGGTATATTTGATCAGAACAGTCGGTTACCTACAACCTTTTTAATATTTATTTAAATGCCAATTTTAAAGGAGTCTAGTCTCATGGTTTGGATACAGGCTAGGATGATTCCATATTTTTAAGTGGATATTTCCTTTAACAACAAAATAACTTTGGTCATATTTTATCGTAGACATAAGGAAAACTCACAATTTAACACATGGTTGAATACTGGGGGGCATCACCTTCAAAGGGGTAAATAGGAAGGCACTCAGCTCTCAGATTTCTTTTTTCAATAGAACTTAGACAGTTACTTGCCCTTTGTACCTTTTGGAAATCTCCACTGAAGACTCTCTTAAAAATAAACATCGGCGTAGTGAAAAAATGTGAGGGTATAGGGTAATTTCATAAAAGAATATATTCTATTCCTTTTCAATACTTTAGGAATTCTTTCACTCAAGAATATGCCTTGCATTGGAGTAGTAAACACTTTTCCTTTGTTTTCATTGGCCTGCTGTTGATTATAGTTTAATCCCATTTTTTTTGCTTATAGCAATTATATATGCACTTATTTGTATTTCTGTTTTTATTAATATCGCTAAGACTTTTTTACAAATATTGTATTAACTCCTCAAAGCTTTTCCTGCTCTTACTAATCTGACAATCATCTTTACTACATCCATTTTGAGCCAGTACTACCTGAGGTCTTTGTATGACTTTTATTTTTAAATAGAAAATAATTTTGAATCGTTACCATTAGTACTTAACTAAAGCAATATCCTATTTGGTCAAGAAAATCAATCCATATCATTTCTGATAATGCCATGCTGTATGTAACTTGACACACACATTTAGCTGTTGAAGGACAGAACTCTTTCTTAGAATGAAACCCTTCTCATTTCCTGGAATGACTTTTGATTCAGGACTTAACGTGTGTTTATACCCACTGACATTTGCTAATACCAAAAGGAAGATCATGAAGAGATAACAAACTAAGAAAAATAGTGGCCTTACTTACCCAGAGGAAGCAGATTCCTGCATTGAAAGTCAGAATTCAGCAATGTCGATATTTACTGTGTATAGATTTCGCCAAATGACTGTCCAGTAATTAGAAGCTTAAAACCAGACATATGTATGATCAAGAGACTAATATTGATACAGTTTTGTTCTTACATTGATTTTGGCCATGTTTATATCAGTGTAGTGTGACAGTTTTGGTCTGTTTTCAGATTGCTGTTTATTGCCATACCTTAGTAAGGACTGAGAGAATGAGATGTAGACAAATGGACAACCAACAAAATTGATATGAATTTTCAGCTATCTTAAGCACCTTCTTATTTGCTAGCACCTCTTATTTAATTTAACAGATTGAGAATATTCTTATGAATATTCTAGCTCTGTGAAGTTCTTATTCCATGTTTTATAATAGTTTCATAGGGAGAACTTGCATAATGTGGTTATAAAAATGCAATGATTAAACAGCTGTTTCCAACACTAAAATGGCAGATTTACATCATGGAAAGAAGCTTTACTCCAAAGCTTGGAAAACGTAGAGCTTCTGATATTTTAATTTTCTTCGTATTGTCCCTTCAGTATTTGAAATTCATCAGCTTCCATGAAAAATGTTGACTCTAAACAGGCTTTTTCTTTTTTTCTTTTCTTTTTTTTTTTCATATCTGAGTGCTAACTATTGCTTTTTAAAACAATTTCTCTCCTTAGGTAGAAGAAGTAAGCAACAGATATCATTCATGTATGAACAGCAGAAGTATTTTAAACTGCTATCATTATTGTCTGGGTGTTAATCAGTAGCTAGAAAAAGTCTTTCCTTTTTTGCTTCCCCCTCCGGAAAAAAAAATCCAAAAAATCTGAAATACTATGGTTCCTGCATTTATTGCTTATGGCTTCCCTTAAGTATTAAACTATTCTTTGTTAATTTCAAGTAAACATAATTAGAATATCAGGGGCCATCTCATTTCATGTCTGATCAGAGTTAAATGGAAAAATATAATTTATTCTGGGTATTTTATAACTTAGTTACATAGCTTGAAAGATGGAGTTATACAGTAAATTAATAATAAAGTAGCTTCATAAAAATTTCTTAAGTAGCTTTATGAAAGCTATTTTGCAAGTTGGTGTTTATCTACTCTAACATTCTAATTAATTTGTTTGGATAGTGTTTTAAAACCTGTGAAAAGCAATATCTTTTACCCAAGATATATTTACATTAAATAATGTCTTGCTGTATGTCGTCTTAGTTCAGTCATTTTATGTTAATGCTTTTTGCATAAATCACAAATATGCTTCCTTTTTTATCCTTTATTATAATTATATTTCAGCCATATACCGTAGGCCTGTGCGAATAGGGAAGTATTCAATTTGGATTCAGCGGCCAGTGATTCTCATGAAGGGTGGGGCCACACTAATCATATGCAGCTGACTGAGAGAGGGGGCAACATGGTGAGCTGTTTGGGGTGATGTTTGTCAGATATTTAAAGTTGATGAACAAACAGGAATCATTGGAAATGGGAAAGAAAGGTGCAACTTGATTGTGGGAGTGAGAGGAGGTCAAAACATATTCAATGTAGTGGCTCACCATGACTTGAAAAAGAGTCAGTGTTGAGGGGTATTGTGCTCAATGGGCACGGTCACATATTTTAATCACATATTTTATTCAGATAGGCTGTACTATCTTATTCTTCTGGTAATAGCAATTTTGGCATCAAGGGGAGGGTGTCAGGGCTGTATCTGGCTCTCCCAGTGCTGGCCTGGTATTGCAGTACCTCCAGGCCTGGTGCCAGTTTCCTGCAGAGGAAATGCCTGCCAGTTTTTTAAAGGGCTGTTACAAAAAAAAAAAAGTGTTGGTTGCATTTGATCAACTTCATAGTTGGTTTTCATTACTGAGCACATGCTGCTTTTTGCAGCGGTTTAACAGTTGACAATATATTTAATGAGGTTTTCTTGTATTTGAATGTAAGACAAGAGACTCTTTTCCACATGCTAATGGGGGGAGGGAACCGTCTCTTGTATTCAAGTAAATATGTCAGTTATAGGGTAATGTGAAAGCCCAGTGGTGCCTTATTGAGTAAAGAGAACCAACGAGTACAGAAAACCTGTCCCATGTGACACAGCAACTTATCTCCATTATGTGTTTTTGGGAGAACCAGATGAAAAAAATATAAACGCATGCATATAAACAGAAATATTTAAAATTACTATAGCACTTTGCATCTTCAGTGAGAGATACAAATATGAATCTATAATAGATATAGCCTAAAGAAATTAAGCTGTATTTTTTACATTAAATAGGCATTGACAGATGTATTGTATTCTGTAGTGCTGTAGAAATTGTATAACAACTGACTAGTCTATGCAATTTTTTCTTTTTGCAACAGGATGGAGTAAGTATGACTTGTTTGCAGTGCTGGTTTTGATGCATGCTACATCTTAATATACTCTTTTAGAATTCTGCAGTTTTGCAATCTTGCTGGGAGGGACAAGATTTGATGTGGCTGGAAAAAAGTTTGGAGATCAGTTTTGATTTTGCTTTAGCTTATACCAAAATTGAAATGAATAATTTGTGTGACTTCAGCTCTTTCTAATCTGCTTGAGTGTGTTCTTAATCCTAATTTTAATACTTTAGCAACCATCTGTTTAAATTTGTTTAGAAAATATATTATTTTATTTCTATGAAATTTTTGTTAACATAATTTGCTTTATAGGAATTGTCTGGCAAATTTGCTTAATAATATCAAAGTTTTTGTGTGTGTTTAATTATGCAAATGCAATCAGTCCTCCCAAAATCTTTAAATGTAATACTAGCCAGTAAAATAAATTAAATGGTCTTTATTAAAAAAAAAAAAAAAAAAAGACATACCTAAAACTAATTTTACAGATCTGTAAGTAACATTGGTCTCATATATGTGTATGTAGACTTCTTATAGGGTGTTAGTAAGCCATATGAACACTTACTGAGAAGAAAATAGAGCCTAAGCTGTAAATATGCCTATAAACACCCACCAAAAATGTTGCTTAAAAAAGTATCTGGACTTCATTGTGAATTCATTTATGATTACCATAAACCCATCAATTAAAGTTTTGAGGTGAAATCCTGGCTCCCTAAAGCTTATGGTAAACAACCACTGACCCTTCCCCACCCCTCTCCCACTCCAGGGCAGGATTTCATTCATTGTATTTTGGCACTTGCCCCAGCTATAGTTTTATGGATTTGTAAATGTATTCTTTTGGGAGTGTGTTCTAGTGATAACTAGGGCTGTGCAAAGTTTCAGTTGCTGATTCGATTCGGAGGAGATTCAGCCTGATTTGGTGGCCGAATCTGAATAGAATCGGGAGACCAATTCAAAGCTCTGAATTGATTCAAAGCCTCTGAATCAATTTGGAAAAGATTTGGAGATTTGGGTAGTCGCTGCTCACTGCCGCAGGGAGGTGAACCCAGGTTCTGTGTGGGTAAACACAGACTGGAGGAGGGGGGAAGGGACCATGGGGGGACCCCCACCAGGCCCCATCCTCTACCCACTCCCTCAGCCCCCTGAATGCCCCTGACTGCTCTCA
>NW_005843145.1:30930-37168 GCF_000455745.1 Alligator sinensis | reverse complement strand
TTGCTGGGGGGGCCTCTGCCACAAGCCCCACCGACTGCTGCAGCAGCTGGTGAGTGCAAGGGTTTTTTTTTTTTTTTTTAAAGTGCTGGGATGCTGGGGCGGGGCAGCCATTGACGGCACTGGGAGAGTGGGCAGGGGCTGGGCCCTGTTCAATTCGGCCAAATCTCCAAATCAAATTTGGCTGAATCGATTCGGGATAGTGATTCAAATCACTGAATTGAATCGCTGTCCTCCCGAATCGGCCAAATCTGAAGTGAATACTAGCTGCTTTGCACAGGCCTAATGATAACCTAAATAAGACATTCTATGGTTTAATATGTAACACTTTGCTTATGTACCATGGCTGCGTTCCCTGCCAGTAGGAATCTTTAAAGAAATATAGTATTTGATTTCCCACTGATTTTATAATAGAGCTACCAATACACTTATTTTTTGTTTTAATATATGTTCTGGTCAGCAATGTTGATTAATTAGTGAATGCAAAGGCACTTAGAATTTTTGGAAATAATATGATACTTGGGTCATTTTCACCCTGGGACCATGTTTTACCAACTGGGAGAGGGTAGAGTAAGGGAAAGTCTACCCTGCTTTGAGTTTGATCACTTGCCTCATGGGAAATTGCCACATAAGTTTGTCAACACCTCATCTTTAGGGATTGATGAAGAAACCGTAAGAATAGGCTTAGTTTCCAGTTGTTTTTATTCATAATATGATCTGGCCTTAAGAAATAGATTGCCATTTAAAAACTTAATAGTGTATCCTCAGAATGCCACATTTAATACCAGACAGAGTAATTAGTAAGTCTGCTGTACTCTTACAGCCTCTGCAGTATTTTACCCTGGTTTAATTAATGATACAACAAAACTTGCAAATATGTTACTTTGTTTCATAGGAAAATAGTTTTGAGCAATTCATTATTAACTACTGTAATGAGAAGCTGCAGCAGATCTTCATTGAACTCACCCTTAAAGAAGAACAGGAAGAATACATACGTGAGGTAGTAATAAAATTTAGTTTTTCATATGCTAGTTTCTTGCCTTCTTGCCTAAATGTACCTTTTGGGGGCATAACACTGAGAACTCTCATTAATCCTAAATCTGCCATGGAATGCATCTGCTATGCAAGAAAAGTTGGGGAGGCTGTTTGTTTGTTTGCTTGTTTGTTTTTATTTCACATTCTCATGTCTGAGGTGGTAAGAGGTCAGAATGAACTTTTATTTATATATATTATTAATAATGCATGATTGATAGGTCTAAAATCAGGTAGGTAGATGAAATGAGATTGTATGAAAGTAATTGTAGATAGATTCTATTAATTTTCTAAAGTGAATTTTTAAAATAAGCCATAGGTATTGTTTTAAGAATGGACTCTGAACATATAAAAGCCCACCTTATTGTGGTTTTGTGGTTTTTCAGTGGTTAGCCATGAAGTTAATGTTTTTTTTGGTTCTAGCAATATATTCTTTTATACATACCAGTCAGAGGAAATGTTGTTCAGAACTGTAGAAACTTAGTACATGTTCTCTGTATTCAGATTGAATGGCACCATTGTGCTATGTTAAATGTTTTTGAAAACTGCATAGACTTTCTTCTTGCCTTGTAATTATCAAGATAATACAGAACTTAGAGTATTTTTTCATTGATTGGTCAAGGACTTGAAAACATAATTACTGTAATTTGTTCTTTGAATTAAACTTCAATTCTTTCTGAAGAAACTAAACTGTTAGTAGATATTACTGCAGAATACAAATTAAGAATGGACTTGAAATAATCAGGCTTTTGCTCCATAAATTTGGCCATCTCCCTCAATCATGCACACCAGCAAGTTTCTGTAATGCATATGTTGTCTGGTCTAGTGCTTCCATATTTGGAAGTTTTATTGTTGATATTAAAAAAATTAAAATATTAAGAATTTCTGAACAGCAGCCAGACTTTCTGGGTTTTCAGATGGCTGCATCTAAATTTAGCCCTTTTTCTCCTGATCAAAAATTAAGAACAGTGAAATCTTGGTCTCAGATTCTTGCACTGGAATTGACTTATTTCCTTATAAACATTGCAAGTGTACACAAAGCATTATTGACCCAAGGCCTTGCAGTATAAAATTTTGGCTCCTTTCCAATGCAGTGCATGGGAAATTGACATAGATTAGAGAATGGAATGGAAAGCAAGTCTGGCAGGCATTCAAGGGCATTCATTTTGTTCGAATAATATTAGTGGTAGAATATTGCATTTTCCTACATAAAATGCTAGGATCCAAAAATGTGTGTGCGTATATGTGTACATATAGACCTAACTTTTAAAGGCTATCTTAATAAAAAGGAATGTAACTTAAATATGCCAATAAAAAGTGGGCTTCAACAGTGATTTCTCTTTCTTTTGGTTTTTTTTTTAAATTTTTGTTCTTCCAGGGTATTGAATGGACTCACATTGAATATTTCAACAACGCTATAATTTGTGACCTAATAGAAAATGTAAGTTGTAATTATTGCCTTAAAAGCTCTTGTCTGCATGCAAGTTTTTATAAAATTCATCTCATGAAATTAAGTGCTATAAAATGGGAAATATCCTAATTGCACTGGATTTCTGTTGGCTTGCAATGATAGTGGTAGCTTTCAATTTTGTGTGTGTGTGTGTAATGTATATAGTGGCTCAATTTTTGCACTTAATCATAGCTTACTTATGCTTGGTCTGCTGAATGTCTAGTCTAATAAGGTATTTCAAAAGTCTGGAATGGACAAAGCTATTAAGTAATATATGCATTACATTTTCCCTTAGAAATGTGCAGCAGTTAGTTCTAAAACAAACTGCATTTTTTATTTATTCTGTTAAATCAAATATTCTGATGCGGTGCTGCTTTCATTAAGAGATATCATAAGCAACTCTAAATAACATTTCTTTTGTTTGAAAACCAGGGAATTCAGTTACCACCTGCTTCAGGAAGTAATTGTACTTAATAACAATAGTTCTTATTGACTTAATACATTTTTATTTTTATCTCTCTCAAACTTTCAAAACAACCAGGACAGAAAGATAATGTACCTAGTAATACAAAATACATGCTAGCATTTTCATAATTGTTTTATTGAATTACTTGGTCTAATTTTTGTTCTTAAATGCAGGGAGAATGAGTGGGTTTGGACCACAACGTCCCGCTTTTGAGAGATGATAATGGGGAAAGAAAAGTCCATTGGGTGTGAGGCAGGGCAGTGGGAATGGGGAGGGTTGGAAGGGAGCAAGAAGGTATGGTAAGAATTTTTGTTTCCTTTTACAGAGGGATTGAATGTGGGTTGGGAAGTGAAGTTAGGTTGTGCTGGGGGTGTGGGGGGAATGGATTTCCTTGGACCCTTGGCACATGTTCCCTTGATGGCTTAATGGGATCTGTTCCCTGGTTCAAACAACTGCCACATGTGATTTTTGGGGGATGGGAGAATAGATCCCAGTCATATCATTACTACTTGCCGGTGCAGGAAAGGCTAAGGATCTTGATCCTAGGCTCCCCCTACACTGGTACAAGTAGAAAGTTGGGTGTCCAGTGAGCTGTTGTGGTCCTGGAGCTGGGACTGGAACTGCACCAGAGCGAGTTTGATGCTTCAGGGCAGTCACAGGACTGGAACCACTGCCAATCAGCTCATTGGTGGTCTTGGCCTCAGGACATCACTGGAATGAATGTGATATTGGTGAGGTCCTGGGTTGGGACTACCAATCAGCTGATCATGGTCCCAGCCTTGGGATTGCACTGGAGACAGTCCTAGAGCCCCACCATGCAGCTAGCATCAGGCTGTATGGTGGGGACCCTACCACATGTTCAATTTCAAGCGCAATGGGAACCAGCCACAAAATTATTATGAATATTTTGTGGAACAATTTTGTGGCGTATTTCCCATTTTGTCATGCCATTAATTGCTCAAATGTGTAGCTGAGTTACTATTTAAGATGTAATTAAGTGGTCAGAGGTATGGAGGGGGTATAGTGGATTGCTTTTGAATTTTTGTGGGTGAGAATTTTATTGTACTTTTAAATTTTAATATTTTATTCTGTTTATAAAATTTGTGTCTCATTGTCCTCCCTGAGTCTTTTTTGGCGGGGGGAGGAGCAGTATATATATATATATATATGAATTCGATCAGTAAACTAACTGCTTATTTTTAAGTTGGTGATGATAAATTAGTCTCTGGTATCTACTAGGAGAAAAATGAAGTTGAGTTTTGAAAAATGAAAAAGAGTAAGTCAAAATTCAAATCTGAAAAATATACTTTCAGTAACATGAATGTATGTTAAGGAAGGGGGTGAAAGAAAAACAAACTGGCTAGTTCTTGAGCTGAGCTGAAAAGGAGCAACTTTTCCACACAGCATACTTTAAAAACCAATTACAATGCAATGTAATGTAAATTTATGGTATTATTTTTAAATATTCATGAGTCTGAATGTCAGAATCAGCATAGTCTTATAGAACAAATTGCTGCAACTTTGCTTGTGTCTCATTTTTCTTTTCTGTAAAATGAGGGGATGCCTTCCTTTATAAAATGCTTTGGGATCTATGGTTTAAAAATGCTTTATAGCAGCTTTCTAATATTATCTATCTATTTAAAGATATTTCATACTTGTGACTACAGCCAAATTGGCTTTAAAGGCACTGCTGCACCAAAGATGGCAGATTTTTGCTGTTTTCAATTATTTTTAGATCTCAATGAAGAATGAGAATGTTGTGTGTGCTCCTGTAATGAAGTAAGAGAAGAAAAATACACAAAACTAACTTTTTCATTAAGAAGAAATGTGTTTTCCATGTTCAAATACTTTTCAAGATGTTAACAAATTTTCTTCACACTTTCAAAATAAAGTTTATTTTAACTGAAATCAAGCTTGAGAAGAAATTTGAGCGATATGAATGACTTCAAGGACGGGTTCAGACTGGAATGGCTTCTTTGAGCTTAATATATAGTTCATCTGTAATATTAAGGCTGGAGTTTTGGCAGGTTAAATCCAGAGGTCTGACTTGTTATGATTTAAATATTAAATGTATGGTTCGGAACCAATTATATGCTTAATTACAGGAACTAAATTGTTTGCATCACCACTGGTGTAGCTGATCTGTGTTTGTTTTTGACTCTTGCTTTTCTAGCTATATTTTAATTATAATGCCATTCTTTTCTAAGATAGCTTAATATTAGATTGATGTCAATAAAAAGATTATTTCAGTAGCGCTTTTAATGAAGGATTTTTTTTAAATTACAGAATCAAAGTGGAATTCTGGCTATGCTAGATGAAGAGTGCCTGCGGCCAGGGACTGTTACTGATGACACCTTTTTAGAGAAACTGAACCAAATCTGTGCTACTCATCAGCACTTTGAGAGCAGAATGAGCAAATGTTCACGTTTCCTGAATGATACATCCCTGCCTCACTGTTGCTTCAGAATTCAGCATTATGCTGGCAAGGTACTGTATTCGCAGAACTGGTATAAGCTTTGACCTGCACCGTTTGCATGCAAAGCCAATGCTTTTAGGATCCATATCTGAAACAATGTTAAATTATTTTAAATACTAAATGATTATACAATAAAGGTTTCATAGATTTCATAGACATCAGGGCTGGAAGGGACCTCGGAAGATCATCGAGTCCAGCCCCCCGCCCAAAGGGCAAGAAGTCAGCTGGGGTCACAGGATCCCAGCAAGATAAGCATCCAGTTTCATCTTGAAGGTGTTCAATGAAGGTGCTTGAACCACCTCCGGTGGCAGGCTGTTCCAGACCTTGGGGGCTCGGATAGTAAAGAAATTCTTCCTTATGTCCAGCCTGAAACGATCTTGAAGTAGTTTGTGACCATTCGACCTCGTCATCCCTTGGGGCGCTCTGGTGAACAAACGTTCCCCCAGATGCTGGTGGTCACCCCTGATAAACTTGTAGGTGGCCATCAGATCACCCCTGAGCCTGCGCTTTTTCAGGCTAAAGAGTCCCAGGGCTCTCAGCCTGTCATCGTAGGGTCTGCTTCCCTGACCTCTGATCATGCGCATGGCTCTTCTCTGGACTCTCTCAAGCTTCTCCACATCCTTTTTGAATTGTGGAGCCCAAAACTGGACACAGTACTCCAGCTGCGGCCTCACTAAGGCCGAGTGAATGACGTCCCGGGATTTGCTTGAGAAGCATCTATGGATGCAAGCCAGCGTTTTGGTCGCTTTACTAGCCGCCGCATCGCATTGCAGGCTCATGTTCATCTTGTGGTCAATGATGACCCCCAAGTCTCTTT
>NW_005843145.1:14470-29854 GCF_000455745.1 Alligator sinensis | reverse complement strand
TTGCTGACCGACTTGCCAGCTTTTCGGCGGATGGTGAAGGTGATCAGCTCGTGGTCGCTGTCACCCAGCTTCCCATCGATCACTAGGTCGCTGACTAGGTCATCCCCAGTAGCCAGTACCAGGTCGAGCAGCGCTTTGCCTCTCGTTGGCCCATAGACTTCTTGAGTCAGGTAGAGGTCATCCACGCACGAGAGGAAGCTCTGCGACCGCTCAGATTTTGCTGAGCGATCCTCCCATGAGATGTCTGGGTAATTAAAGTCACCCATGACAACCATGGTCCTGGGTTGATATGGTAGCATGGAATTGCCTGGACCAATACTAGGGCAACAAATGTAGATGTGGTGTAAAATTACTCTTGTACTTAATCTTTAGCTGACGGTAAGTTATCTTTTGACTGTATTGCCATCTTTATGGGTACGTCTCACATAGGCTAAAACTGCTTTAGACTTCAGTGGTGGTAGATAGAGTTCCACATCCTTAAGTTAGGGTAATACATTTTTGCCCGAGTGTTCTGAAACCAAAAATGCTTTCTTTAGAAGTATAAAGAATTAACACACATGAAATCCAATCTTTAAGTTTTGCCAAGGTAAGACTGTCAGAAACTAGACCAGTGTTTTGACCTGGAAATTGGTTATTTCATAGAGTGAGTCAAAGGTTAGACAGCATTTTATTTTTCTAGTACTATTTCACTCAGTTGTTCTTGATAATTTTTAACTACGTATTTTATTTCAGTTTTTTCCTAGTTCAGGTATCACTGATTACTAGTGCATTAGTATGTCTTAGCCCAGAGGTTGTCAACTGGGAGTACCCTTCCCTACTCCATGTCCGGCGATCAGGGGTACACGTATTCAAAAAGATTGAAAACCCCTGTCTTAACCCATAGTAACAATGTTGCTGGGAGCCTACTTTTTCTAACTGGCATGACAGCCTAATGTTTGTATTTTGTATATTATATTCTATATTTGGTGGTTGTATTTTATATTTGGTTGTAATTTGCAATTGATTAGTATCATTAGCATTCTTTTTCTTTGATGAAACTGAAATGATCCAATTGAAAATACCCTTGGTGCTCTGGATGGGATTAGGAACAGATTGCCTCTTACAGAAACAAGTGAAGGTCTTCACTTATTGTGACGTTTTCTAAGTGGGCAGAACATTTCAGTCAGTTTCTACTATTTTTGTAGACTGACTGACATTTCAGTCAGTTTCTACTATTTTTGCATTTGCTTTTCAATCAGCTGTTGAAAACATTTTGAATAGGCTGCTTGATAACAAAATATGGACTTTTCCACCCCTCAAAATATAATCTAGTTCTTGTTTTTTTCCCCAATAGTAGTTTCTGACAATATTTTCAAAAACAGCTAAATCTAGAAACACGTTTTCTATTTAATAGAAAAGTTTCTGGTCATTTGATCCAGTGTAAAATATGACTAGATCATGATTATTTTGATAAAAGCTGACCAATTTATATTGGGGTCAGCTTGGGGAGGGTGTATGTGTTTAGTCAGGTCCCATAGAAAGCTATGCAAATTTCTGCTGGATGCTTCCTGTGTGTCCAGCTGCAGCTCAGATCTTACCATCTATGCATGTCATTAGGCTGTTTTTCTCATGTGGATAATAGGGCCATGCTACTCATATTTGCTCAGATTTAGGAAATTTCTCAGCTTTATTTTAAATACAACTGTATAACTTTAAGTAAAACTAGTGTTGGTATTGTGGCGATGTTTTTGCTACAATTTAAAACAGTAGGGGAAAAAACAACTTTTTTGTTTCAAATGAAAGAAACTCTTAATTTGTCTGTGGAAGAAGGTTTTCTTAGAGTATTTGGTAAGAAAGCTTACATGAAAATTTCTGTCCATCATTGAAAAATGTATGTTTGTGGGTTTTTTGTTTAAATAAATAGACTAGAGCTGTCTTAAAATTTAACGTTACAGTTTAAGAGAGCAAATATTTTATAAAAATATTTTGAGTTGGTCTAATAAAAGATATCAGATTTACCCAAAGAACCTTGTCCGCTTATAAAAAAAAAAAAAATGTCTATTTTGTTCAATTTGGTGGGGTTTTCAGAGGGGAGAGGAAAATGAAAGATTGTATTTGATATGCAATGACCTCCCCTGTCCCCAAACACTGAATTTAAATGAAAGCCAGAACATTTTTGTTCCTATTGAAATTTTGCATGGAATGGTAAATGACTTCCTGGCCTACTCTAAATTTTGATCTGCCTTATGCCCCCAAATTGTACCGTAATAAGATTCTTGTCTGTTGTTTAGGTGATGTACCAAGTAGAAGGATTTGTTGACAAAAATAATGATCTGCTCTACCGTGACCTCTCCCAGGCCATGTGGAAGGCCAACCACTCCCTAATTAAAGACTTATTTCCAGAAGGCAACCCTGCCAAGATTAACCTAAAGAGACCCCCAACAGCGGGTTCACAATTCAAGGCTTCTGTAGCTACCCTGATGAAAAACCTTCAGACAAAAAATCCAAACTACATTAGGTAAGTGATTCTATAACAAAACTTAAAACAATTATAATAGATGTGTGACTTCAACAGAAAAGAAAATTCCAAAAGTTATCCTATAATGAAGAGATAAAGGATCCCTTATCAAGGGATAATGAAATATTTTTCTTTCAGATCATTGGTGTACACTCAGTCTAGGTAAATACCAAGTGAGAATTGTTACCTTCACTCACTTGTTGCGTTTCTGTGTGAAATAAAGTTATTTTTGTGTACTTGTACAACCTTTCCATCAGTTGGCCCTAACTGGACTCATTGCATGGTCAGTCAGAAGAACAAATTTCTCAGGAAATGGAACTTCTCCCTTAGTCTTGATGAGGCAAACTGATAGGGACAGTGTAAAGAAGCTTCTTTTGTTGCTGGCCACGCCATTATATTTTGGGGAACAAATAGGACTCGTTTCTAACAGCTTATGCAAGTAAACCCTTTAATAATGGAGGGGGAAGGCTAGTTTTCTGCTGATGAGTACTTGCTATTGTATCTGCATGTACTTTGGTAGATCAGTAATTAATGTGCTTTTTAGGAAATATGTCAAAATAGCAAATTATTTTGATTTCTTTGTGGGATTTTAAGTAATGAAATTTGAGAACAAGGTACTTTTATTTCTCATGCATGTATTTAGTCAAGTTAAAGGTCATTAGCTTATATCTAGTATAAGTCTAAAGTTAAAGGTCAGTTTAATAGCTCCACATACACAAAACAATTAGCAGTTTCCCTGCTAAATAAATATATATTGTTTCAATTTCCAGATGCATCAAACCCAATGACAAAAAAGCTGCACATATCTTCAATGATGCTCTAGTGTGTCATCAGGTCCGGTACCTTGGTCTCCTGGAGAATGTCCGAGTTAGAAGGGCAGGCTACGCATTCAGGCAGCCTTATGAACCTTGTTTAGAAAGGTACAAAATGCTTTGCAAGCAGACATGGCCTCACTGGAGAGGACCTGCAAGGTAAAATTTAATTGGTATTCTTATGCCTTCATATTTTGATGTATATGTATTTAAGTAGCTAAACTCTAAAAATGTAGATCACTTACAAAGGAAGTGCTTCTAGCAAGTCTTATTAACAGAAAAGAGTTCTGCAGAGAGGGCAAATAGTTCCTAAAATACATTTCAGCCTGCTAATCTACAGAGAAAGTCTCTTTGAACTAGCTTGAAAATGGCTAGGTAGTCTGTAATAGAGTGAGAGGGGCAAGTCTCTCTCTCGCTTTGGTTTTTTTTGTATAATCCCCACTCCAACATCTTGTATCCAGTAATATGATTCTCTTTTAACTAAACTATTAAGCAGTACATTCTTTTAACAATAATTTTGAGGTAATAATAGCCTTAAAGACTTGTGAAACTATTAGATACTTCTGATAAATATTAATTCTGTAATTTTAAATTGCACAGTGCTCATCAAAAAAGGCCTTGCTGGTGTCCTAGATAGAAAAAAATAGTATTTTTCCTCCAAAGTTTTTTTTTTTTCCTATGTTTCCATGGATAAGATGAAATTGAATGTGATGTACAGATATTCTTTTATAATGAATCAACCACTTCAGCATCAATTTAGCTGTTTAAAATCATCTAGATAATGTTAGAGAAGTACAAATTATACCCATAGAAAAGTATTGCCTAAAATTATTTTGAACTCTACTTTTTAGGCATTATTGTAATTTTGGACAACTTCTGTAGTTTCACATGTATTTATTGACTTAAAATCAATATAATGTCAGACGAAACATGGTATCCATGGTTAACCATTTACAAGAGAGGAGGAGTAGCATTTGACAAGTGTCAGGCAAAGTTTGTGAAACTTCTGTATTATATTTGACACAAATGTGAGTTCCTTGCTTGACTTTTTTAAGTGCAAACCTATATTTGATGCCAAAACTGGTCCTTTGCTGGCATTGCTAAATGAAATTATTTCCCTTTATGCACAGTTATTTCATAATGTTGCAATAATGATTATCTCAAATTGAATTAAAAAATTACTAAAATGAGTTGTACTATCATTCTTAAACCATACCTGTATGGAAGACCTTAAAATGCCCTTTAATGTGCTACCTGTAGATTAAGAGAGCTCTCACTTTGTTCTTTTAGGGATGGTGTAGAAGTTCTGTTTAATGACTTGGAAATTCCTGAGGAGGAATATTCCTTTGGTAGATCAAAAATATTCATCCGCAACCCAAGAACGGTACGTGAACAAACTTCTTCAACAGAGTCAAAGAACATTTTGCATGAAGAATGCCTCTTGCTAGCACCGCAGAATTTAATGGAAAATTAGTGTAGGTTTCTCCAAACAGTGCTCTGAAGCCACTTCAGCCTACAATATGCTAACAGTCAGTCTCAAAGAACTGACATTATTGTTGTCATAACTACTCTTTGCCTGCTTTTTTAAAACATAGCTCTTCAAATTAGAAGATCTGCGAAAACAACGTCTTGAAGATTTGGCCACACTCATTCAAAAGATTTACAGAGGATGGAAATGCCGTACTCACTTCCTTTTAATGAAGAAGAGCCAAATTGTGATTGCCTCCTGGTACAGGAGATATGCAGTAAGAGTCTACTCATTTTAAACAAAGATCCCTTTTTAGTATGTAGCAATGGTTATTTTCCTTTCCTCTATCAGCTTGGAGAAGTGCTAAAGGAATTCAATTTTGTATCTGTATTTTGGCATCAGATACCCACACAAACAAATGGAATGATATGGACTTGTGTTGAAGTGCTATATATATATATATATGAAAATGACTGTCCAAGTAACTTGTTCAGGTCTATATTTGGGTATACCTTTTCCTAATATTATGCGCTGGGAAGGATGGACTCTCTCTAATGCAACAGAATCAATCGGTGCTGGGGCAGCCAACTTGAACAAAAGCTCAGTGATGCACGTATTAACTAGCTTTAAATTATTGCCATTTTTTGGTCTCTTGCCTTATTTGCGGCCTTTAAAATACATGCTATGATATTGCCAAATTGTTCTATTCCTAATGACCAACTTTGTAGTAACAGCCTTCTGTGAAAGCTTTCCAAGTTCAGCTTGGATAACATGGAGGTCAGTCAAAGATTGGAAAAAATACGGCCATTTACATCTTGAACCAAGTGATGACTTGTGAGTGGTGTAAAAAATAATTTCCAACAGGAGTTTGTCTATATGATTTCATTATCTTTCTTCAGATGATCAGGATTGGATTGCATTACTGAGTAGATCATAGGTCTTAAATGGTTTAAAAAGAGTTGGCAAAACTATGTTTGCAGATCTGCTGAAACAAGGAAATGAGAAAAAATGAATAGCTAGCCTTTGACTTGAATACACCTGTATCAGCATTATTTCCTAACTTATAGATCTTCATTGCTTTGTTGGTAATTTGCAGGAGTAATTTTGTTTTACATTTGAGCATGTAATTCTTTCATAATCCAAAATAATTACTTGGTGGAGGAGAGGTTCCTGTCTATGTATAGGGGATCCTGATCTCAGAAGCAAGATGACAAAGTTATAAGTAAGGGCAGTATTTGGGATGCTCCATAGGGGTGTATTCCCCACGTAAAATCAGCTTGGGGACATTTCCTTGTGTGGGTGAGCGGTTCTTAACCTTTTTAGATTTGGCATCTCCCTGGTTGAGAACCAGTGCTGTGCTGCCTCAGTTTATACCACTGAGTGTTTATCTGATAAACCTAAAGCAGGCAGGAACTCCTGCTCCTGTCACAGCTGCTTCCCAGTCTGGCTCTACACAAGATGCATGGGGCAATTTCACCTGGTAACAGTACCTGTGCTGCAGCACCCCTGCAAGGGAACTAGTGCACTTCCTTTATAAGTTGTGTGCATGTAGAGCTCCTTGTCTGCTATGTGGCATGTAGGGGAAGATTCTAGCTGATATATGCATGCTAAGTCTTCCTCCAGCAGAGATTTTCAGCTCAGTTTGCTCTGATTAAGTATTGGGGTGTTAATGGTGATCCTGCTGTTGGTCTTAGTGGTGGTCCTGTTGTTGGAATGGTAATCAACAGCCTACTAGTAAAAAAAATAAGGATGCTCTTGATTTTAAGAGGAAACTGTTCACCCTTTTAAGTAAAATGGTCAGTGGTTGTATGTCAAACTGATTTACTTGGCTAGCATTCTGGCCTTGCATTCAGCAACTTAGTTTTTTCCTTTAAACTATTATCAATACTGGTATTATAGAAGGGCTGTGGGTGGGTGTTAGGAACAAAAGAAGTCTTATGATTGTCAGTGGAAAACATAGCCAGCAAACTAGAGCAAAGCATTTGTGACAGACTGTCTGCTATTTTGTTGGTGGGAAAGACAACAAAACAGTAGCTGTTAGCATTTAATCCACATAACTCTACACTGCTGACCATAAGATTGTTTTTTTCTGTAAATTAGAAGTAGCATTGTCCACAGACTTTTGTTTGTGGGTTATTTCCTTTTGGGTTAGATATGGAATCCATACCCTAATTTGTGCATTTAAAAATAACACGCTGTTCTGTTAATTTCTTATGACCTGCCCCCTCAGTTATATTTTTTTAGACATTGCTAAAAATATGTTGATCAAATCACTTCATAATCATGGGTTTGCATTTCTTTACTACAGCAACAAAAGAAGTATCAGAAGATAAAGAGTTCGGCAATTGTAGTACAGTCTTACATCAGAGGATGGAAGGTGAGTTTGACGTCAGAAAGCAGTGAAAGCCTCTCATTTTACTTGCACAGACTAATACAATCTAAGCATGCCGGACTCCACTGAGGAGAGCTGAGTCGTTAACCAGCTTGCCCTGCAGAGAGTATAGCAAGCTCTTTCAGTGCCGCGGGCAGGAATTATGTTGACCACTGAAGGAGGGAGAAGAGGAGGAAAAGTCTTACCTGCTGGACTGCTCCTCACTTGAGTGGCAGGGGCTACTGCTATTGCTTTTGTGGGTGGGGGCGGGGGCTCCTGCCACTGAGAGCCAGGCAGCAGCACAGGCTTCTCAGGCAGCCCTGTTCCCTACCCACAGTCACCCCTTGTGGACAGGGTTATGGCTGCCATGGGAAAGCCTCCTGGGGCTGTGTTTGCACAGTGGCACCTGCTGTAACAAAGTCTCCTGAGGGCAGGGGGGCCCTACTGGAAGCCCCCCCGCCCCCTCCCCACTAATTCAGCACCCAGGGCTGGTGTGCTGCCCTCTCCACCCCTGCAATTTTGCTAATGTTACCAGGATTTTCAAATGTGAAATAAAATTTGAATTGAATACAATTTCAAGAAAGGGGGCTAGCCAGGTGGGGCTGTTTTGGAAGGCAGTCTGCAGACAGGGGATGTGGAGGTGCTATTGATACATTGTAGTAGGCCCAGTGGGAGAGTGCGTTGCTACTACCTCCAGCTTGTTATGGTATTGTCTCTTCAAATATATCTGTTCCAAGCTCTTTGATAGACGATCTGTGATCATGATGGGGACTTAAAAAATGAGGTTTATAAAAACTGGTTTAAAAATGAGATTTTCTTTCTGTTTGGAAGGACTGGAAAATATCTAAAAAATCTTGTACCTTCACCTAGTGGAAAGTACAGCGTAGTCTTAGGAAGGAGTTAACCTGTCAAGGTTTTCTCTTATACTACTATTGCACCCTTCCCTAAATAGATGCAAGCTCTTCATTCATTACAAGGTATTACACCTGGTGTATATAAACAAGGAGGATAGTCTTCCAGTTTGTCAGGTGCCAGTTTATACTTTTGTTTGTGCCAAAGAAATTGAAAGCCTGGATTTTTTTGTGCAAATTCACATTAGGCTTGGTTTCCCAGCTGCATCCTAGGTTTAGTAGACTTTACTTGGATTAAAAGATTTTAACTTTGTCCGGCATTATTGAAAAATTATACTTGTCTGCAAGCAGTCATTGTGTGCTTTAAAATACAAATGTGCTGAAGCTGATCAGAACACTTGTTTGGAAAATTATAGCAATCTCATGTCTGTGACAAAAACATGTTAAACTAGACATGTTAAACAAGGTATGGATGAGGCCAGGTCCAACTCTTACTCTTTCTGAAGTTTAATCAAATGATTTTACAAAGCTGATTTAAAAAGTAAGGGGAGTCGAGCTCATTTGAGAGGATGATTGGATTCCATGGTATAGCTATATGGTCTGTGGGCCAAGATCAGAGAATCATAGATTTGGAAGAGATCTCAAGGGTTGTCTGTTCCAACCTCTCCTCATGAGACTAGGAAGGACTTCATACTCCATGTAATCTGCAGTGGATCTCTGACTAATGTCAGTGGCAGATGGAGAGAATATGAAAATCCATTTACTAATTAGATTTGTGCTTATTCAATAACTTATTGACCCATTTAGTATTCTTCATTGAGAAAAATGTTCATTGTTAGGTTAATGGTATTTCTACTCATCTTCCAAAATTCTCTTCTTCTTGCCTTCACTTTTTTCTCTCTCTTTTTCCCCCCTCTCCTGCAGCGATTTCTTGTTTCCTATCCTTAAGGACTTTTGTTCCTATCCTCTTTCCTGTTCCAACCACTAAAAAAAAGTCAGACAAGGGAATAGTTCATGATGTTGAAGTATTGGCATGTAGCTTTAGAGCTGATGCTGCTATGTGTCTTCCTATGTCCAAGTTAGTTTTGCAGAAGGCTGTCTGCAAACTCAGGTTTATACTTGGCTCACTTTGGAAGATTATCCTGCAGCCATGAGGTCTCAGAATATAATTTTTTAAAATAAAAGATGAGATTCTGTACAATATTAATATGTTCTTTCAGATTTTCTCTTTGGTATATCAGTATATCATGTAGTGAGAGGCCAGGACTAGGAAAAAAAGGACTTAGAAGGTACTATATTTTATAACTCGGGCCAAAAAAAAAAAGGGTTTTGTAATATCTTACAACCCGCTGATAGTTCTCTGTTGGCTGAACAGTATTCTTGCGCAAAGACTAGGATGAGTGTTCATTACAGTTTGTTGAAATTTATCTGCCTAGCTCAAGTGAAAGTAATCAGATCATCAAATTGCAAGCAGCATAGACTATATGTCTTCTTGCTGCATTCCTAGTTCAAGTATCTGTAATACTAATACTTCAATTCATTGCTTCTGGTGGGCCAGGTAGGTTGAATTTAAAGGATACACAGTGCAGAAACATAGTGAAAGACTGACTGGTTTGGTGAATGTTGGCATTTCTGGAAATCTCAACCTATAAAGGGTACTTCTACATTATTGTGGCATATCCTAGGTGCACTGTTCTTGACCAGCCACTTCCTGCTTCTGCTGGTAGAAACTGACTGGTAAAGTATGCTTGAGATAGAGGTCTTGAAAGCAGCTGTACAGGTCATTTCTCTGAGAGGCCTCACTCCATTATTCTGGATTCAGAGCATGCCAGTCAGAGTAGGTGGGCTGTTGGTCCTCAGGGTGTCCTGGCTAGAACTAGAGCCTACTGCTGGAGCTAAACATACTGCTTTTCTCTTTCAGTATGATTAATTGCTTAGGCATATTTGAAAAATCTTACTTGCAATCTAAATCAGACTGTACAGTAGATGGAAGAGAAGTATTATTGTCTTTGTACAGTTGAGGTGATCTGCCTGAAGTCTGTGACAGAGGAAAAAACTGAACCAAATCAGAATAATAGAAAGTTAGGTTTTGAAGGGACCTCAGGAGGTCATCTAGTTCAACCTCCTGCTCAAAGCAGGACCATCCCCAACTAGATCAGCACAGCCAGACTAGGTCATTCCAGCCAGGAATGAATTATCTGAAGTTCCAAACCAGTTCTTCAACTGCAACTTCTTTCCTCTAATACGTTCTTATTTTTCTGTTTCTGGATTTGGAGTGCTAGTGTTTGAGGGGTTATTTTTCTGGGTTTTAAGTAAGATGCTGCCTATTGTAAATCAGGTGTAATAAAAAAAGGTATGAAATAAAGTGTTCTTTTTCTTTTGATTGATCAAAGGCTCGAAAGCTTCTCCGAGAACTTAAGCATCAGAAACGTTGCAACAAAGCTGTCACAACTATTGCAGCTTATTGGCATGGTACCCAGGTAAGAAAATGTTAGAAAGCTTTGTGTTACAGAGCCATTATGTGGAACAAAGACCCTACAGATTAAAGATTTGGGGAATATTTTCAGTGGCTTAAGCTACTTAACTTGCATTTCTCTTTGCTGCTTACATGTTTTAACTATTGCAATCTCAAAAACCAAGACATGCTTTCATATTTACTGTTTATGGTGACTGGTTTCTTTCTTTCTCTTTCTGTCCTTTGGGAACCTGCAGTAACCTTTTCTGTCCTAAACTTTTCTATAACCCATTTCAAATACACTACAGGCGCGAAGGGAACTGAGACGACTGAAGGAGGATGCTAGAAATAAACATGCTATTGCTGTTGTTTGGGCTTACTGGCTTGGATATAAGGTACTTCATGCATACATTCCATGCCTCTTCACTGCTCAACAATATCTGACTTTCACCTGTAGTAAATAGTGAAGATTAATAGTTAATGCTATGACTTAGAAAATATTAGAGCACGATCCTTAATTTCTTGCATTTCCATTTATGCCACACTTAATAAATCTGAAGACATCGTAAATGTTAGTCTTCCATCTATTTTATAGTCTGTAGACTAGGAACTTCTAACCATGCTACCCAACTAGTACCAATTGCATACTAACAGGTTATTAGATTTACATTATTAGAGTACAGTATAGTCAAATTAGAAAATGCATTTAACTGAACAAATATGCAAAGCATGTTTTTCTGCTAACAAGTGCTTGCAGTGATATTTTTCTAGATTTCTAAATTAAAGCTTTTAATGGGGAGTGTGTATTCTGCAACTTATACAGGCTCTAAATCCAAAATAGTACATTGTAATTTATAATTTTTACAACATTCATGTTTGAAATCCATTCTGTGCTGGTTTTTTCTTTATTCATAAATTTCAGTTGGGTAAGAGGGAGTACAGTGTTGCAAATAAGATGCAATATTGATGACCTGAATTTTGGGAGAAAAGTATGTTAGCATGCGCTTCTAAACTTCTGGCACTAGAAAAATCCCAGGAATTCCATCATCAGCTGTTTGTTTTCAGAATTAAAATCCCACTGAAAGATTCCTGCTAATCCCTAGATTGCAGTTGCAGGTTTTGTGAGCCATCAAAAATTCTGTGCAGCAGACAACATTTAAATTATTGTTTTAATTAATAACAGTGCTTCACTGACTTGCGATATTTTCAGTAAACCAATGAAAATTTAAATATCTCTCTATTATTATTTTGCATTGTTATTACAAAATACCTCATGAGTTAAAAAGAAAATAAATGGTTAGTGTGGTCTACTAATACAGAGCCATAGAACAATGCTGAGCTTGACCTTCATTGTTTTGTCACTGATGTAAATCAGTTAGACTTGTAATGAAATGTCAACCTGGGATTCAGCAAATAAAAATCTACAGAAGACCCCTCATGAGTGATATCAGCGTAAACTGCTACACTATCTAATCAGTCACAATTTTCTCTTCACTTACATTAAATAAATGTAAAATGTTTCTACCTTACTCTAATTAGGACAGTAAAATAATTGCATATCAATTCTCCTTCATAACAACAAGCAAAACAATTGATTTTTATATTCTTGCAATACCTAAGAACTCTCTTCTACCAGAGAGTTCAGTGGTAGGGAGCTAAATTTATGTACAGCTTCACAAAATTAAACTGTATATTGCTGTTAAAAAAAGAATAAGACAAATTAGAATGCATTTTTTTATTTCTATATTAAAGTACCTAATTGACAATACACAAAGAGTGGAAGCAGACATTGCTTTTGTGCCGTCATAAAATTTTTTATGGTGGCATAAAGGCCAAGCAAACAAATGTCCGTACCCCTTGTCACACCACAGATACCCAAGATTTGCAGCTGTGATTTAGTTGGCAACAATTTGTGTCACTTTACTGCAGAAGCTGTCTAGTAGGTTTATGGTGGAAAAGTGTGGTTAGGCAGGCAGTCCTTGAGTTTCAGGTGCCTGATGTTGCGTGCCTCAGGAAGTCCCATTTTTGGGTCATGCAAGATCAGGCCACTAAAGCTTGGGGATCTCCTGCCTAGGTTTCTAGTTTGGGGTTCCTTGGGTGCTGGTCAACACTCCAGTGCAGTCATGAGGCTGGGATTACCAGTTAGCTGATTGGTGGTCCCAGCCCCACACCCTCACCTGAGCTGGTTTTTCACACTTACAGAGGTGCACCCCAGAGATCCCACAGGGTGCAAATCTGTAAGCAGGGAACCTCGAGATTTCTCTGCTTAGACATGGACCCAGGACATTCACTGGGAAAGTGCCTGTACAAGGGAGGGGGCATGCTGCTGGTTTTCTGCAGGATATATGAGCTGGACAATGGGCATGGCTGATCTGTTCTGTTCGGTAATGTCTGTAAAGTATTTTAACTAAGCTAAAATGTTACATGTTTTAGTTTGTCTATCATAAGTCATAAGTCAAATGCAGTTCAAGAAAACATGTCTACCCAAGCTCTTAAGCATAAGCATAATTGTAACCAACCTAATTTAAGTACTCCCTAGAGGCTGCTTGAGATTTGAAAAAAAAAAAAAAAAAAGGCATAGAACTGAACTACTTGGTTTCCTTTCTCCTCAAAAGGTAGACAGATTCTGATTGTGCAGTGTCCTTGGCATTAAGATGTCATATAATGAGAACTAGAATTTGCTCCCTCACAAGTGAACTAAAATATATCTTTTTATAAAGGCCTTATTAATGCATAGGTAAATTGAAAGAGTGCTCAAAAAGTGCAAGAGATAAAAGTGAAGTGGATTCACTTTTTCTTTAATATACTTGACAAGATAAAAGTACTGCAAGTGCATAGCTACAGCTACTGCTACTACCATCTCCTTATCAAGAAGACTGAAACTAATGTGTTGGGTTGCATGATGTCAAATAACTAAACAAACAAATCTATTAATATCTTCTAAAATGTAAAACTATAATTTAATAGACTCTCAGTCTTCATATAGAGTACTTGGGAATTTTACTTTCCTAAAATAGATTATTGATGAATTTGTGTTTCTCTCCTTGTTTGTATGTGATGAAGTCATGCTGTTTAGTGATATCATGTCACCTATCTCTTCATTATGGGGAGAATCAGAAAGAGAGACCATTTAACAAAGTGACGAGTAGCACAAACAGAATATTAACATATCTCTAAAAACAAAAGTTTTAAATATGGCATAAAATAGAATGAGAAGGTTTATTTTACAATTAGAAACCAACATATTTCTTGATTTGTATAACTGATCCCAGTATGCTCAAGTGCTTGTCACTGGAGTTATTGATCCTGTAGGATATTTTAAATGATTCTTGAATCAACATTATTTTCATCTTATAACTAGAGGGAAAGCTTTCCATTAAATCAGGTGTCATGAATTCATATTGATTTATTTGATTGGCTTACTTGCATGGAAGATATAATGCAAACATTCATAGCAAATAATGGGGCTTGCATAATTCTTACTTTTCTGTATCAGTAAAATAGGCTTTTATTGACTACCCTTAACACCATTTCCACACTGGGTTTTAATGGTTACATACTGTTCTTCCATCTTTCTATATCTTATTCATAAATTGGCTGTTCTATTGGGAGAATCCTTTTCCTGGTCATTGTGCTATCTGCATCGGGCTGTCTCTTTTGTTCACTATCTAAACATTTTAGGCTCGAAGGGAATTGAAACGCTTGAAGGAGGAGGCTAGGCGTAAGCATGCTGTTGCAGTCATTTGGGCTTACTGGCTTGGACTGAAGGTACTTTCTCAACCACTCCCTTGCATCAACAGTGAACTCAATATTGAGCGTGGCATCTACTAACACATAATATGCTATTGATTGTGCGGGTTCATTAGTAAACCCAGTCTTTCAGGAAATTACATTGCTTAGTTTTGTCATGACCTTTTTACTAAAAAAAAAAAGTCCTGAAGCTGAAAATCTCTGAAATGAGACATTTGTAAATGTTTTTAACAACTGTATTATATTGCAGTGATGTAAAGTCTGAAGCTATTTCTTGTCTTATCAGGAGGTTCAGTTTTCAGTGGAAGAAAAAGTGCCAAAAGTGTTCTTAATTAAAGGGACATTAATATGGCTGTTCACTTAAAATTTGACCTACACTGGCAGAAAGCCCATTCAAAAAGATTGCAAACATGTATTTTCTTTTCTTGACCTGTGCTTGCTATAGCTGGGGAATAAAGTGGGACTATTTTTTATGCTCTCACTTTAGACCTACTGGCCTTGTATTGTAGCCTTAAGTATACTGTTTGATAAAGATGTAGACTTGCATGCTGTAACATAAGGTTGATGGCTTTCAGAGACCTTCCTAGAAAAGTTTTAGCAATTCCAGTTTTCACATCTGTCTATATATCTCTACAGCAAGGATTGGTTGGCAAAAGAAAATATTTCTGTAATCTATAAAGTGTAGTTCTGTTCTGTATATTGACTATGAAAATGGCATTGTGGGAAAAGACTTTTGTGCCTCAGTGGCACGCATATTTTGTTTTCTTGATTTATATTTTAAGTTAAGTTTGAAAGTACCCTCATTGGGAACTTATTGGGGATCCCAGACACCACCTGAGTTCTTTTGGGCTCAGTTATCATGACTAGTAGATTTAGTATAGGGGTAGGCAATGTTTTTTGGCCAGTGCTGAAGAACACCACAATGCCTACCTTGGAAGGCCGGAGTGCCAGAATGCCAGGAAAACAAAATGAGGGCAAGTGGTACATGGCAGGATGCCCTGCTTGTGCCCCCTCCCTCCCAGCCTTACTGCCCTTTGCCCCCCACCCAAGGCCCCTGGCCCCCAGCCCTACTGCCCCTGCTCACCCAATGCCCCTGCTCCCTAGCCCTGCTGCCCCTGCCCCCCAGTCCTGCTTGTCTGTGGCCCCCAACCCTACTGCCCCTTTGCCTCCAACCCTACTT
>NW_005843145.1:2025-14310 GCF_000455745.1 Alligator sinensis | reverse complement strand
CGCAGCCCGGGCTCCTGCCTGGCAGCAGCTACCCAGAGCCGGGGCTGGCTGCAGCCAGGAGGCTCCAAACAGCTGTGCTAGGCTCCAGCATCAGCTCTGTACCGGCGCCTGCACCCGCATGTTGGAGTGGACGGTGGGGGAGGGGGCTTGAGGCAGTGCAGCCCTGGTCTCCCCCGCTCCCGGCACAGAGGTGATAGTGGGGTTTCGGAGCCCGGCGCAGCTGTTTGTAGCCAGCCTGGGCTCTGGGCAGCGGCAGCAAGCAGCGGTCAGGCTGCAAACAGCTGCGCCGGGCTCCATAGCACCAGCATCCACTCTGTGCTGCCTCTTGGCTGCAGCCGCCCTGGCTCTGGGTAGCTGCTGCCAGCCGGGATCCTGGGCTGCTCCCAGCAGGCAGCTGAGACGCTGCAAGCCCTGCTGGGAGCAGCCCGAGCTCCGTTGCTGGCAGCCGCTACTGGGGCTGGCCGTGGCGTGCCGAGCAAAATGGCCTTGTGTGCCATGCTCAGCACGTGTGCCGAGGGTTGCCGACCCCTGATTTAGTGGGTGAAAGTTAGGTTCAGCAACTTTGAATGGGAACTGAAACTTTCTCAAAAAAATCATTTGATGATAACATGGGCCGGAAGAACATTAGCTCATTTTTTCCAAAGAGGTTCAAATGTTTGTATTAACTGTAATAAAAAGTAGTAAAAACTTCTTTAAGAAAAATGTATTGAGACTCAATATATACCTTGGAAGCGGATCTGGGTGTTTGAAGGTGCCATTTTTCAGAAGTCACTCTTCAGATTGGGCTCCCACTTTTAAGATACTGATGTCAAAGTAGGTCAAGTTTTATGATTAGAAACCAAGAAAGTGGCCCTTCTGAAAAGTCAAGAGGGTCACTGCATATCAAACATGCTTTTTTAAGGAATTCAAAACCTTTAACATGTTATACAGCAAAGATATGTCTTTGTTTAAATATGCTACGATTCTTTTAAACAATTTTTTTGATAGTATAATCTCTTTTTGTAATACACATAAAACTCAGTTATTCTGCAAATGAGAACAGACTAAATTCTGTGGCAAGATTCTAGCTATGTACAATCATAACTATAAGCAACTGTAGGGACTTGTTTGCTTGTTTGGGCACTAGATATCTTTTCACCTGAGATGTATGGGGAGGGAACTTTCATGATCAAGGTTTTCTAAATTTGTGACTTATTTTCCTGTTTTGATTGAATAGCATGAATAAAACTTCCCAGATATAGACTGATTTGAAACTCTAGCACTTCCACAAAGGAATTGTATTATTGTTGTCTTTCCTACTCTACTGAGAGAGTCAGGGGGTATGAGGGGCTAGAGGAGAGAGAGAGTTAATAGAGAGAGCATAAGCTAATACATTAAAAACTAAGCTTGGAAATATTGCTGCTCATGGAGTGTACTAGCTAAGGAGGACTTGGTGAGATATGGGGGTAGTGTGTCTGAGGAAGTTCCCTTTCATATTTTAGATGGGGTTGGGGTTGCAGGTGCTAATCGGTTAGGAAGATGATATCCATCATAAACATACAGTTATAGGGGTTGTGCTAATCAAAGGGCTAAACCGTAGCAGCATAAGGAATTTATACACTTTGCTGAATTTCTGAAATTAATCAAAATAAAAGCTGTGGCATATATAACATATGAAAACTCAGAATTTTTCTTATTTAACTGACAAGAAAAATTATGAACAATATTGGAGAAGCTTAGTAAGAGGAAAGTTATATAAATAATGTTAATTCTGTTACTTCATCAATTTGTGATTAAAGAGTAGTTTTTCCTGTGTTGTACTTTTTTGTCAGAAGGTTGAAAGATTCTTGTTTTCAAAATAGTGGGTTGCAGTAGAATGTATGCAACTCAGGATGGGACAAAGGTCTGGCTGCATTGGGTTTTGGGAATCTCTTCACTTTTGGGATTTATCCCCAGGATGTCACTGTTTTTTGGTTCAGATGTGAACCCAAGAACACAAAGCAAGTTAGCCAAACCATTAATTTTCTTGGTCTGGAGATAACTTCAGAGCCACAATGCTTTTCATGGTTCTCACTCAAAACTCAGTGAGTTTGCTCCAAACTGAGTAAGGTTTGTAAAAAGGTTAGTAAATTTCAGCTAGCTTTGTATGCATTTTTGGGCTTGCTGCAAAACTTGAATCCAAGCATGTGCTGTTTCAGTTTGGAATTGATTATGATACAGGAAGTTAGAGACCATGCTAATGAACACTAATAAAAAAAAAATCAAGCATCTTCAGGTGCATCTACACATGCAATTAGCATGCAGAAATAAACTCCGGTGTAGTTTGTGCCAGAGTTTATTTTTTCTGGGTGCCATGTTTACACATGCACCCAGGACTGCAGCGTGTTACAGCGGGGCAGAGCAGCCCCAGGATGGCAAAAGGCCCTGGTGGTCACCCTGCCAGCTTGGGGCTGCTCCATCCCAGATCGGTGTACTGCAAAGAGGCTGGCTAAAGCAAGAGGGTGCTATAGTACAGGGCTAGCCAGCAGGCAGACCCCGCACTGTAGCATCCTTGTGCCCCAGTCACCATCTACGTGTGTTTTCAGCCTACTAAATGACTCCACCATAGGACAGTACGTGTCCCAGACAGTACTGTCTTCTAACAGAGTTAGTTAATTTACTATGCGCTAATACGGGCGCACATGTAGACAGTAACACTTCACTGCAGAGCTAATAAGACAACTCTGTGGTAAAGTGCACTTGTAGATGCACACTTAGAGTAGCATGTAAAATCACATACATAAAGGAAAAATGAAAAATCTATAAAAGTGGCTTTTAATGATTAATAAAGGATTTTTCTTCTAAACTTTATTATTTTGTAAGTTGGCTGACTAAGCAACAGTTGTGTAAATTCACTGCTTGCTGCAGTCACCACTAACTTGTTTTCCTGATAATTCTCTTCAAAGAATATTTTTTTTATGTATAATTTCCTTCCTCCAAGAGTGCTTCCTTTTTTGGAAAGGTATTGCTAAATTGGAAATGTATTTTTCAAGGTGCAAAGAATTATATTTTAGGTTACTTGTCTTTACGTGCATGAGTGTTCCTCATAACTTGAATGTTCTGTGTTTTTCTGTTACATCCAGGGACTGTACCTGAAAGTTCATACTTTCTTAGAATTTTTCTACAAATGCTTCTGTGCATTTATAGAATGAATTCTTGGATACACTTTAAATGTGTGTTTGTTCTGAGGGTTTGTTTAATTTTTTTCAGGTTCGGAGAGAATACAGGAAATTCTTCAGAGCCAGTGCTGGAAGAAAAATTTCTGAATTTATACTTCAGAAAATTGTACGTGTGCACACTTATACATATTTTAAAAGCTTGTTTTCTACCACAGTACAAGTATAGCTACATGAAATTTTAGCAGTCTTTGCAAGGCATGATCAAATTGTGTAAGTGGCAGCTTGAAAGCTTAAACATTTGTGTGCTGTAAAGAAGGAGAGGTAATGAGTTTTAAAGCTATGAGAACGCTCAGCAAATGCCATTAATCAGCTCTAACCCCTGCCTCACTGGGATTTTTAAGTACATTTAGCTTTCCAAATTCATGAGCAGGTTTTAATAAAGTTGGAAATTGCAGTTAAATGATGATACATTTCACCAGACGTCAGCGTCTTCCTTGTTTTAGTAACTCTAATGGGAGGAATTAATTAAATGACTTGCTTTCAAATTTATCACAGATACAAAAATACTTCTTGGAAATGAAGAATAAGATGCCTTCTCTGTCACCAGTAGACAAAAACTGGCCAGCAAGGCCTTACCTCTTCTTGGATTCAACTCACAATGAGCTAAAGAGGATCTTCCACTTATGGAGGGTAGGGAATGTTTTAGTTGAGATTATATAAAATTTGGTTGTGGATTAGAAAGTTTGTTCATGGGCAGTGCATTTTTAGGAAGGATTTCTTCCAGTTTTTGCCAGAATGGTTCTGCTTCACACAAACTTTTTCCTTTAAATCATTCCACTTGGCCTTCAAGGTAAACTGTAGCCTTACATAGGCTAGAAGAGGAAAATGAAGTATTTTGTCTTCCATCTGCCATTACTTTAATCATGTTAATGCATATTCTGCCTATTACTTAGATTAAGGTTTACAATAATCTTAATATTCATGGACAGGAAAGGCACTGCCTATTAATCCATCACTACAAGTAATCAACAGAAATTTTTGCATATGAACTGTGGTTAGCAGAAATTTTGTTTTGGACCTTTTCATGGAGTAATAGGTAAGAACTTATTTCAGGGCTGTAGAGACACTTATTGCTGGTCATTCAGCAACTGTGGTCTCATTACAGCTGTGTTTTCTGCAAATTGTCATGGGCAGAATTCTCTGAATGTAATTTTTTTTAAATACTTTTCAGATTTACCAAAAATGACAAAAAAATTCAAACTTTCTTCAACCACACTTTGTTCTATGCATATGTTCCATATGTATTTGATTTTATTTGATTATATTTTAAATTTGATTTCTGAAAATTGTGTTAATGTTGGAAGTAAAAGACCTCAAGCAAAGTGATTCTAAAATGGAACATTTATGAAATTATAGTGGTTTTTGGTAAAAGACATAAGAGAAGCCTGATAGCTGCCTGAGTTATGTTAAATGACAGTGGGACAGTATGCCTATACCCAAAAAGATGTACAGTATAACCTCATGAATCTGGTATGCTTGGGACTGAGCACCTGCTGGAAGTGTGAAAATTTCTGATTTTTGAAACCGGAGCGGTGGATGGCGGTGGCAGCCTCCGTGTGCAAGCTTCCCCTTCCGCTGCTCCGGGACTGGTTGCTGCTACTTCCCAATGGAATGTAGTTTTAAAAAGTGCTGGATTTTCGCTAATTCTGGATTTTTGATATCCAGATTTATGAGGCTATACTGTATAAAGAGGCATTTTATATTTGGGCACTATTGGGATCTGAAGGAATTTTAGCTAACTGAACTTTGAACCACGTCTAAATTAAATATATTCTTTTAAGTGTGTTAGAAACTATTTTCAATAGAAATCCAAAGTATGTAGGGTAAGGAAGAACTGAAGTGCCTCTGTTAGTGGTTGCTATGTTACAGTGGTATGAAGGATAGAGTTGAGTCACTCCAGAAATATACTATGCATCCTGAGCAATAAGTGAATAGTAATCAGTGGTGTCTGCTACTTGAAATTATATTTCAAAGAATGATTTATGATTAATTTAATATGGCATGTTTTCTAGTGTAAAAAGTACAGAGACCAATTCACAGATCAACAGAAACTGGTATATGAAGAAAAACTGGAAGCCAGTGAACTTTTCAAGGACAAGAAGGCTTTATACCCAGCCAGGTAATGAATTATTTTGGTAACATAGCTCATAGCATAAGATTAAATACTATATCCTCGCATAGATTTAGGAGAAAATTTAGTTTATCCTAACCGGTAGAAATTGCCATCTGTTTGTGGACCTTTGTAAACTCTAATGACCATTCTGATAATTTGTAGTGTATGTATCATTGGCTTGATGAGCAGCAACTCTTCCATGATTTTGTTGTTATTTTCATTGAGCAAAATCACCTTGCTACTTGTTACCAGAAACCAGCACATTTTGTTACTGTACGTTCCAAGACTGTTTGCAAATACAGCTGGGTCCTATGCAGGGGCCAAGAGCACAAATACAGGAGAAAGGTGTGTCCTCTATACAGTAAATAGGAAAGGAAACCGGCTACCTCTTCCTTCTTGGCTTAGATGGTAGTGTTTTTTACAAGTAACCTCAGAGGAAGAGGAAAGGATATACACAGGCAGTGACAATCCAGAGGCAATGAAGAAGGAGCTTGCCACACAACACAAACCCCAGTCACTCAAATTCTACATGGCGAGGGTAACAGGAAGAGTCTACTACTTTGTCCCATCTCCAGCAACAGCCAGTGATGGACTGGTTGCTTTAAAACCTCCGGTTGTGTAATACCTGTTGGCAATGATTTTTTTTTCAGCTCTGTGCTAATACAAACAAAAGCAGCAAACAAAAATAGTTTCTGCTGACAGGTTTGCATAGTTTGCTTTTCAAATTTAACTGATGCTGTATTTTCATAAGCAGTTCTGTATGTCTTATGTTAGTACAAAGACTGGGTAATTTTACAGTTACACATGTAAGAGATGCTTTTAAATAGTTAAACCTGAAAGCTACATTTGTGTAGGTATTTGTTTCTATTCCAAAGCTTTTTTCTATTCAGACAGATTTTAGATTGATTAAAAATTATACACCCTAAAATTCTCTTCTCAATGTCTCAGATAGATAAAGGCCTGAAATATCAACATTTCTGAAAACTTCTGTGATAATGCTGCCTGTGCAGTTAATATTGCTTAAGTGGCTGCAGCAGCGGTTTATGCAGTTATTTGAGTGGTTAATATATTTTTCTAGTGCAGTATAAATGACCGAGTCAGGTTTAGGTATCTTTAAAGAAGTTGAATTGGAATTTAAGACGAGTGGAACTGAGACATGGAGCTGTTTCAGTAGAAGCAGCTTGAGTGTCTTGGAGAACACCAATTGAAGCAAAAATGATTCATGGGAGAAAGTTTAGAATATTGTAGGAAAGATATATTTGCTATATTTTTACAAATATAAACTGTTCTTAAATTAGGCTTGTACTTTGAGAATTCCAGTTGTTTCATGGTAATGTTGTGCTGTCCTTGTTTTAGTAGTTGAACATCACGTCTTATGCATTGCTCTATAATTTCTGCCATGACTCATAACATCAGGTATGGGCTTCTTTGTAATATTTAAAATAAATAGGACTAAGTAGAGTCCAAATCTTGCATAGAGATAAAAAAGCAGTTGTGAGGTACCCAACTGTAACGGGGGGGCCTGCTCAGGGTCTGTCTGCTGGTGGCCTCCCACCCCCACCTGTTATGGGCCAACCACCCGCCTTCTCTCCTGCCAAGCCTTGTTGTTAATTAATTGTCAAAGACTGCCCATTGTATTCCCCGGATAGGATTCCCCGGAGTCTGCCCATTGTATTCCCAGGGGGCGCTATCTGCGGCTCCATTCCTCCCCTACACCGCAGCCCAAGCCTCGCAGATAGTATTTGTAAATTCCTCTTCATGTTGGAGGTCTCAGCCGCTGTGGGCCTACCCCTTTTCTCTCTAGCTAGGCCTGTCAGTCAAAAAAAACCCCCACTAATCAGGGTTTGACTCCCAGGCTCTAATTCTCAAAAAAACCCCAAAAACAAACAAACCCCCAAAAAACAAAAAAACCCCTCACTCAGGCTCCTGTCCCTCTCTGGCACTGGATTCAGCTCACCCCTGAATACTGCACCCTATCTGGCACTGGGGTCTCCACACTTCAGTGGGTCCCCAGTGAGGCCTCCTCCTTCCCCAAATAGCCTCACCCAAACCACCAGTCTTAACATTCAACACAAAACATAGGCTTCTAAGGCCATATAATGGAAAAATGATAATAATAGAGAAACAAGAGAGGCAACATGCCTGCTTACTTCAGATGATCATGGGGATGGCTCAGAGCGTGGCGTAGTCTTCTGACAGAGACTGCAGCCACAGCACTGTGGTCATTAGGAGTCCACCTCTCTGCTGCCCCTCTGGCCTTCTCCACTTGCCATTTGTAGGGTCCCGGCCTTCCTCTTCCTGTCACGTGACCGGCTGGCAGGGCTTGAGCCTTAACCCCTACTTGACCTGCCGGCCGTGACTGGAAGGTTCTGGACTTAAAGGGACCACCCTGTCTCTTAGTAACAGGGTTAGGGTTCCCTCTTACATGAACTCTTTAAAAAAAAATGGAGCCTATGACAAATTTGAGAGTCAGCTTGGATGTTTTAGGTAGGGGAGATCCTGCCATGAGCTGGGGTTAGACTAATGACCTCCTGTGGTTTTCTCCAGCCTTATTTTTCTATGTTCTTGTATGGTGAACACCACGAAAATATATATTTTACAAACTTAATGGAGGGAGTGCATCAAACTGTAGATACCTGTGCATATAGTACTGGGGACTGCTGTATGTCTTACAGCAACATTGCAAACCCTACACTAGGATATGAATGTTAGAGGATTTAAATTTCAGTGTTTCGTATATTTTTATCCTTTAATAGTGTTGGACAGCCGTTCCAAGGGGCTTACCTGGAAATCAGCAAAAACCCAAAGTACAAAAAACTCAAAGATGCGGTGGATGAAAAGATCATCATTGCTGAAGTTGTGAATAAAATCAATAGAGCTAATGGGAAGGTAATCAAATAGAACTGTTTCACTTAGAAGGACATTTTGACATAATGGTTTTTGTTTTAAGTGAACATATAGGGTGGTTGCTTTTTTGTTTCAACTTACTCTGAAGGTAATAAAATACCCATTTGAAGGTACTTTCAGGAGGAGTGATTTAAATGACCAGTTTTAATCATGATACACATACTCTTTACTCTATTTTAGTCTGATTTTTGCATTTGTAATTTGGAACATTTTTACTAAAAAGAGGTTGATTCTCACTGATTAGTAACCATTAAGCCATGTTGATTTGCAGTTAAATTTAGCCTTTACCTTACATTTGATACTACTTTTTGCTAATCAAGAGATTAAATTACATGCACATTTTAAGCAAATTAATAGATTAACAGGAATTTAATACTTATTTTATTTTGTAAGAAAATAGTGAATGAGATTTTTATTTACTAGATGATTAATGTTTTTCATTGTATGTTAAACTGCTATTGGGTAGAAACTGGAATTCAATTAAATGTAAAAAACTAGCCAGTTAAAATGACAGTTCTAACAACTAATACAAATTAAATGTGGTAGATATTGTATATTTTTAAAAGCAGTTATTAAACAAAAGAATTATTAATGGCAGTTACTGACTAGAACTGTTTGTTTTTGTTACTGTATGCTTAAAATTTTAGAACTAGTTTTAAAACTAATCTTAGCTTCTCATATTTATCTTTGATTGATAGACTCGCTTTCTTCCTTTTTAGCTTCCAGCCTTGAGTTAACCTAACTGAGCTAAACTGACAAGAGGAAAATACCCTCTTTGTATCTGTGGATAAGGCTAGAACTGAAGATAAAACTTTAGAATTATTTTTGGAGTACTATATTTTATAATTTTCAGGAATCTTTGATACTTAAAAAAGTACAGTCTTGCACTATGACAATAGCTGCATGTGTCCATAGTTCTTCACAACACAACACAATATTTAAAAATGTATAATTCATATATAATAAAATGCTTCTCAAGTAAATGGTTTGTGTAATGTAATATTTAAAAATGTATATACCCTAGGCTTAATCCTTTATGTATTATGCATCCAGAATTTAGATTGAATTCAGTGGACATTGACAGTGCATGGGGAATATATAATCAGGGTCATTCTGATTTTTGTTTCATGTATGTATGTATGCTGAATTTTTATTTTTAGACTGTACAACTATATGCATGTAACTTAGATTGTGATTTACATAATAGTCGGGCTAGAATGAAGAAACCAAGTTTTTAATGTTTTTAGGTTTCTGAATCCAGTCTCATAAATAAGTGACCTAGTTTTCAGTGGGGCTAATAGAACTGCAGGACCCACTGAAATTTTAAAACAGGTTTAAAAATCTGGGCCGGTGCTCTTAACTTGATGAACCTTTGCTCTTTCAATCAGATACTGTGTGAAGGCCTCATCTGTGTGTTTATATTGCTAACTTTTTTTTTTTTTTTTGCAGGCTACATCCAGGATTTTCTTGCTAACAAACAGTAATGTCCTCCTTGCTGATCAGAAGTCTGGAAATATCAAATCAGAGGTTCCTTTGGGAGATGTTACTAAAGTATCCATGAGTTCCCAAAATGATGGGTTTTTTGCTGTGCACCTCAAAGAGGTAGAATTTAACTTTAAATTAAATGATAAAGCGACTTAGCAGAAGCACAGTCTATTTCAGTGTTAGATTTAAGACCATGTAGGTTTAAGACAGATGTACAAAAGGCTCCATAGTTGTGAAACAGTGGATTTGAACTTACCAAAACCCAGTAGTGCAGTTGCTAATTCTTGAGTTATTTATTTATGAAAATAAGACGTCATATTTTGCTTGAGTTTTCTCAATTTTATACTCTTTCAATGAGATAAATGGCCCCATGTTTTGTGTTTTATTCACACTTAAATTTCTGCTTTTCTCCACTCCTTTTATAACTTTCCTTGATTCTTGTGTGTCACTGAAATATGACATTAGCCCCAGTGTTTCTTTCCTGTTTAGAAAAGATCAGGGTAAATGGCTTACCTGTGTTTTTCTTCAGACGTCCATTAATGTCTACTATATACTTTTTAAAAAGCATGTATTGTTATTTTATCTTTTGATTATGTACTTATTCCAGGTTTCTGCATTTGCTGGTAATTATTTTACCATTCAAGCTTTCTGGGATGTCAAAGAAATCAACATTATTACATAACTAATTTGGCTGCCAATTTAAAGATACAGTTTAGGGTTTTTTTTCTCTTTATTGTTTATATTACCTCTTAAAATCCATTAAGCCAGCCTTTGTTTTGTTTCATAAATGGAGTTGACATTATCCCAGCTGTTTTGTTAAACAGATTCAATTTATCTAGTGCCTTGCCATATGAAAATATTCGCTTGTCTGCCGATACCATCAGTTGGTATCTGTTCCCTCTGTGAGAATAGCACGATTTGTTGTGGTACAGGCAGCAGAGGGAGACTAAAATAATAATTTTTTGTGGGATGTACAAAAGTAAGTGGCTTTTTTTTTAGGAGCAAAGGGAAACTTAACATGCTGTTTAGAAACCCAAGGGACTTTCTTATTGGATATTAAGGTTGGGTTATATTTTAAGCTTAAACTTGGACTGTATTTCTTTTTAATTTAGAAGAAAATAGGCTGCAGGTTGTTGGTGGTAGAAAGCATTCCTGTTAACCTTGTTTAGTGGTATGTTTTGCTGGTGTTTAATACTGCTTTTTTAATTATGGGAGGATGGCATATGAAAAATGGCTTTTGAAACATACTATATAAATAGTGCAGCATTTTTCTGAGTATTCTTGGCAATTAGAACTAAGTTTCTTTCTGTTTCAGGGCTCAGGAGCAGCTGGTAAAGGGGATTTCCTGTTCAGCAGTGATCACCTTATTGAAATGGCCACCAAGCTTTACCGTACCACTCTCAGTCAAACCAAGCAGAAGCTCAACATTGAGATTTCCGATGAGTATGTTTATTTTTTTGTATTTCCTTCAGAGCAGCATTGTAGTAGCTTTGTGTGTCAAGATTGTAATACTGGAAAAAGAAAGCATTGTGCAACTGGTAACTGAATAGTAGTGTGTAAACATGGATTCCAGCTTTGGGTCCTTTATTTCTGTGACACTCACTATGGAAATACTTTTTAAAAATGCATTTCAAATGAATGTAAATTTGAGAAAAATTTGAAAACAATAGCATCTACCTGTTTTTTCTTAATATAGTAGCAAAATCCCTTCTAGTATACTCCACCCTCACTTCACATTTTCTTCACATCTGAAAGAATTAAGACTGTTCCCAATAAGGGTCAGTTTTACAGTATCGGATGGAGAGGTGAATGGTATCAAAATCTAGTTCCTGTGTGTGGCTTGGAATGTTTAAGGCACTTATTTGATCTTCTGTCTGAGGTTGTCAGTTATCTTTCCTGCTAACAACCTAAATCCTTTCGGAGACTTCCAGTCTTCATTGTGTATGCTTTGTCTTCTTGGAGATTAAAACCCCTCAGGCATATGTTATGTTTTGCATTTACCCACACTGAATAATTTAACAATTTTTAGCAGTTCCCTCCCCATTGATGGTGAGAAATTGTTCCACGGTTCCTTTTGCAATGCAAACTCTAAAAACACAAGCACACTTAGGAGTTGCAGAAAAACACAGCCTCACTCTATCTGCTGTGTACTGCTTTTTGAGAAGAGAGTAGAAGTAGACAAGCATACCACATACATGAGGTTTTGATTAGTTGAGGGTGCTAACTTTCCATTGGAGTACCTTTACATTCATAGATTTAATTGGAATAATGCTGCAGGGCTAAGGCTAACTGAACCAATCAGTTGTGTCAGTTGGTTCAAGATTTAATAGGGCTGCCTTTCCTATTATATTGTTACTGTTGTCAGCAAAACTCTCACCAGATATGAAAAACCAACCACTAGGGATTGTTCCAGGAAGTCAGAATGTCAAGGAAAGTGCAGCCTTGCTGACAGCCTGTGAATATAGGGGCTAATGGTATTTTCTGAATGCTTTGTGGCTGGGAGCTCTGAGCAAGTGACTCTGTAGGGTCTGGGATTGTATAACAGGAAAGATGCATTGAAAAGAAGCTCTGCAAAGCAGTCGC
>NW_005843145.1:0-1994 GCF_000455745.1 Alligator sinensis | reverse complement strand
GAAGGGAAAATTTTTCAAAGGTTTTGGCTTTTGCTGGAAGACGTAAGGATACTGAAAGGAAAATCTGCTTATTATGGAAGACTTTTGAGGTCAGTGAACAGTAAGAGCCGAAGAGTGGTCTGTTGCTATCTTGTTAACTGCTCTTGGCATTTCTTTTAGGCACCATTTCATTTGATAATATTCAATTGAAAGGGAAAATATTCAGAAATGCTTAGTAAGAGTATGCTGATGTTTTACAGCAATTCAGAGGAATCCTTTACACTCCCAGTAGAATTGAAGGGTTAAGGAAACCATATTTATTGATTGTGGACAATAGGAAGCAGCTCGCAGAAACTTAAACAATGAGGAGAAAATGACATTTCCTGATCACTAAATAGAAGGTTGTGAAAATGGACTGAACATAAAAAATGAGAGTTACTATGTTCCAGAAATATTGAATAGAAGGAATCCAAACAAAAATGCTCCAAGCTTTCATAATTATGGGACCTTGGCTGTTAGTGCCCCAAATTGTAGAAGGAAGGATTTTTGAGGGATAATATTTTTTTTTTATTGAACCAACTGCATGGGAAGACTAACTGTAGAAGCAACCTAGTTTATTCCACATAAACAAGAAGTCCCTCAGGATCTCAGTGAAGCACTGGTATGGTCTTTATTACGTTTCTAGTACATTGGCTTTTTTATTTTAGGAACTATCTTCATTGTAAAGGAGTGTCTGAAGCAAAATGCCAAAGCTATTGGTCGAAGGCATTACTGATTCTGGGGGAGTCTTTATTAAAGGAAGAGATTTGGGGATATAACATAAGCCATTTCATCCCATACATTAATTTTATTGATTCTGGGACTAAGATAATACATGAATATGACAAATGATCCTTGATTTTGGTGTGATAAATCAGAAGTAAAGTGACCTTTGCAGCTGAACACACAGATTGGCTCACAGACCACCAGTCAAAAGATAACAGGAAGTTCTTGTCCTTCATACAAAGCAGGGGAAAGTGGCAAGAAGAGTGCCTGCATGCACTGCTTTTGCACTGAGATGGTGTAGAAAAATGGACACTAGCTGCCTCCCTCTCCGCTGCCTCTGTTTCTGCTCTACAAGGGGGACAAAACCTCCATGTCTTCTGATAATGTGGAAGGAGACATTGTAAAGTGTATGACTGAGAGGGCAGGGGACAGAGACTCTGTAGCTGGCCATCAGTCTGGTGCTCCCATTAGATTGGCATCTGAGGCTGGTGCCCTGCTCACCACCTTTCCCTCCTTCCCCTCACACACAGATACACTTCTGGTAGCGGGTAGAAGAAGTAGAGGTGATTAAGCACTTAAGCCTTTGGGGAAGGACAATCCAGTGTTTAGAGAACTAGTCTGTGTTGGAAGACCGGTATTCATGCAAGCTCTGATTCTCACTAATTTCCTTTGTGACTCTGGGCTACATCACTAAGTCTGTCTGGGCCACAGATCCTAAACTGTAGAACAGGAATGATAGAACTTTACAATATCTCATAGATTTCATAGACACTCAGGCTGGAAGGGACCCCGGAGGATCATCGAGTCCAGCCCCCTGCCCCAGGGGCAGGAAGTCATCAGGGATCTTAGGATCCCAGCAAGATAAGCATCCAAATGTGTCTTGAAGGCATTCAAAGTGGGTGTTTGAATTGCCTCCAGCCCATAGATTCATTCAGCAATGCAGCTGTTCTCAGGTTTCCCCTAAAGCTGGGCAAAGTGACCTTGCATTAGGAGCAGAGGAACAATTCTTTTGTGGTTGCAAGAACACAGAAGAATGGATAAAGCTAAATTCTCCATTCCCTAGAGAGGTCCAGAGGATCTGCATCTGTTTCCTATTTCTGGTATGTCAAAAAGGGATGATGAAAATAACAAATGGCTAACAGTTGCCTAACAAACATCTCTGACCATCAATCCTCCAGCCCATAGATTTCCCTTCCCCCCAGGCTTAAGGGAACTGCCGCCGGTGGCAGTCTGTTCCAAACCTTGGGGGC
>NW_005843144.1:322604-322889 GCF_000455745.1 Alligator sinensis | reverse complement strand
ATCCGAGCTCCGCGAAACCCTGGGAGCGGAGCAACGAGCCACAGATGAGAGAGTGGCCTTGCGGTACGAGAAGGGGGGAGAAAGTGGTGCAACTTTTCGTACTGTGATGAATCTAATGCACCAGAATTTAAGTTTGAAAGCCCAGTTGCAGATGGCTGTTCAGGCAGTCAAAGCAGCGGCTGAGAAGAAGGGACCTGAGACGCCGGTCCAAGATGGCGCCGAGCAAGAGGGAGACCGCGTGGAAGAACCGGAAAAGAAGGGTGGAGCTTCGGAAGAACCCGCGAG
>NW_005843144.1:318690-321305 GCF_000455745.1 Alligator sinensis | reverse complement strand
CGACTCCGAGGCAACTAACCTCTAGCCTCTCCCCGTCACCGATCGCAGCCCAGACGTATCCCTATCCTAAGGACCCAATTGTCGAGCCCACGGAGTTTAACAGCTCCGGGGGACCTGGGAACCGAGTAACACTCACGGAGATACAGCTGCTCCGTTGGAACAAATTCTTAAACCCCGTGGAGCCTGAATCACTCCGGGGTCAAGGAACCGAGTTTATTAGAGTTCTCCACCGAGAACTCAAGCGGAGCTGAGCCTGGAAAGCTGACCAGCCTACACCGCGACCACCTTGGGTGTAAGTAAATAATCTTTTCAATCAACCATTACGCCTCCGTGACTGATTCTAGCTAGAGCGTGCCTTACCGCACCGCAGTCTTTTCCAACCCTGTGTACCCGGGCTACTGGCCACAGCCTGCGTACACACAAGAGACGGGCCCGGCTCGCCCCCGGCTCGCACATGGCGACCCAAATGGGATTGGAAGAGAGCTCGCACATGGCGACCCAGGCGAGACTGGAAGTTGGCCCACACAGTTGGGAGATGCAGTGGGCCAGGTGGTTCAGGCTATGTTCCACTAGCCATTTTCCACCCCTGGGGCAGAGGAGGGGGACACTGGGAATCAGGAGGAGATGCAGGAGCCCAGGAGGGGACCAGAGTCTAGGAGAAGAACAACCAGGACACTGAAGAGCCCACAGATCTCTTGGTTCCAGCTGTGCCTAGGAAAGAACTGCTCCAGTTTCTGAAGAGTATGCTACACTCTGGAAACAAAGTAAAGCTCACCCTGGATCACAGGGGATTACTACTAGGTCCACAGGGGACTACTACTAGGGCATGAGGGTGTTGCCAATAGATCCAGACAGGTGCTGCAGGTTAATACCATGAGGCCTTTGGTGGGGAAGGACAAGGAGCACAAAAGGGGAAAGCCAGGAACTATCAGTGGGTCCACTGTTAAGTGGGCAGTTGGGGAAGGTCACCTAGTAATCGGGTGAAGTCCAGGATCTGGGTTCACATGGAGCCATGAGTCAGGATCAGGGTCAGAGTAAGCCAGTAGTCAAGGCCAGAGTGAGTTCCAGGTAAGCTGGGAGCCTAAACCAAAGTCAGTATGCATTAGGAGTCAGAACTAGACTTTCCAATAAGCAATTCAAGGGACTGCAGAGGGGTCAGAAGCAAGCGCCAATCTTTGCCCTACTGCGTACTGGTGGCTGGGGAAAGGCAAAGCATGTGAACAGGGCATACCCTCCCTGGCATCGTCCATCATTGGTTTGGAGGTGACGGAGGATGCATCCCTGACTGTTCTCTTCACTAGCTATTAATGGACCTATCATGCATGAATTTGTCTAATCCCTTTTTTTTGTGCACTTGTTATGCTATCTGCTTCTCTAACTTTCTCTGGCAATTGTTCCACAATTTAACCTTGCACTACATGACAAAAAAATACTTTCTCTTGTTTTTTTCCCTGATATTTTCAGCAGGTGCCCCTAATTCTAGGATTCTGAGACTTGGTAAATAACAGTTTCTTATTCACTTTTTCTATACGTTCCATTATTTTGTATATCTCTGTTGTATCCCGCCTCAGCTTTCTCTTTTCCAAGATGAGGAGTCTTAACCTCTTTAGTCTCCCTTGGAATGGCAGTTGCTTCATAGCTCTAATTATCATGACTTCTTTCTCTGTGCCTTTTCTCATTCCACAACATCTGTTTTGAGATACAGAGATTATAACTGCACCTAGTATTCAAAACGAGGGTGCACCATGGGTTTATATAGTGACATAATGATGTTTTCCATTTTGTTTTCAATTATTTCAATGTTGCCCAACATTTCACTGCCTTTTTTGGTGATTGCCACACACTGAGCACTGGGGTCCACATTTTAAGAAGAATGTGGAGAAATGAGGGTATGGAGGCAAGTGACAAAACAGATAAAGGGGTTGAAAGGCAAGCATTGAGGAAGGGCTGAGAGAACTTGGCAGGTTGCAGAAAACATGATTAAGGCAATTTACACACTGAGGTTACTTTAACCTCAGTTCAAGAAGGAACTGATGAGGTCAGCACAATATTCTAGCCACCTTTTATCCCCAGGTAGCTCTTGGTACCCATTAGAATGGAGGCTGGGTGAGCCTCAGGACCACAGTGGAAGTGGTAACAATGAGTGAAAACCCACCACCCTTACCTGGAGCACAGGTTATTCCAGTTTGGAGCCAGTTGCAGGGAGTTGGACTAAATGATCCTTTGAATCCTTTCCAACCCTCTGATTCTATGCCTGCCAATGCTGTTGGGAAGCCTCATAGGCTTTCAGTGGGCTGCAGGAAGCCCTCTTGCTCATGTCCACCTTGACCAGTGTCCCCCCACATAATGCTCTTCTCTGCACTTGCAGTTGAAAGAGTTTTCCCCTTAGCATAATAGATCCTCTCCCTTCCCAGAACCTAATACCTCTTCCTTTCTCTTCTTTCTTTCTTAGATCCTCATGCCCCCCTTTCTACCTCTCCTTACTTGAGTCTCACCTTACACCCTGCTAATTGCTCCTTGGAAAAATGCTTCTGCTTGGTGAAGTCCTGCAGTGGCAGGAGCTGCTAGGGATAGTATCTTTTCCTTGGGTCTTCACCCACCAGGACTTTTGTAGT
>NW_005843144.1:316848-318659 GCF_000455745.1 Alligator sinensis | reverse complement strand
GCAGGAACAGTGAGGGCAAGAAAGCAAGCTGGTCTTAAGATTAAATTAATTTTATTCTTAGTATAAATCAGTGCATCTCCTACGTGAAGCCTAGAAAGCCTGTTGTAACTGATCTGTATGTCCACATTTTAAACACCTGTGAAATATGTATGTAGACAAAACCTCCGGCAGTAGTGAGGCCAGTAAAAGGCACAGAACAAGACACTGCAAGCTGGGGCACAGGCTGGAAATAATCTCCATTGTTTTAAGTGCTGCACTTTGAGCCCCGGCAAAGTTCAGTTTGGTGGTCATTAATGCTGCCAACACTGCCAAGAAAACAAGCACATTTCCTGTGTATTGCTAGCTGGCTGTGTTCCCCCACCAACTCCTCCCCCAGGTCTCAGTGTTGCCTCTTAACATTTCCCTAGTCATGGTGCTCATTCCAGCATATTTTTTTTTTTTTGCTACTGGCTTCGGTTTCTTTTAACAGTATATGAGGTTCAGCTAAAAAATGACAGTTCCCACCAAAACTCCCCTGCTTTTCTGTTGTAGGGTGGAATTCCTGCTCCCTGGCCTTTTATCTCCTATCTGATTGAAACTAGCCCAGTGCTCATCTGCCTATTGGATCCTAGTGCCTCAGCCAAGGCCTGAACTGAACATGGCATCTTGGGATGGCAAGCTTTGGTGATCTGCAAGTCATGGCAGATTTTGTGAGTAGTTGTGTAGGGCAACTATCAGCGAGCAGTGGCGCGCATTATTCTCTGGTGAGTTCTAGAGAACCTGGGAACCTCTCAGGTCACTGCTCAGATCTTGCTGGATCTGGGGAGCCTCTCCTGCTGGCCACAGCCTCTCACAGGGGATCCTGGAGGCCAGCAGGGAGCCTCTCCTATCCTGGAGCCCAGCAGGGAGCCTCTCCTGCCAGCTGCATGCTGTGCTGCTCAGGGTCCATCTGCTGCCTGCAGGTCCCACTCCTTCAGGCTCTTCTGGGGCAACTGCTCCCGCCCCACTAGCTCAGCTCTTGCCAGCTCCTTGAAGCTCCTTCCTTGTGGTCCCTCACTGGTCTCTTCCCCGAGTCACTCATTCTGACCCTTTTATCCCCCTCCAGGTGACCCAAGGGGCCAATCAGGGGACATGAGGGGCGAGTCTCTGGGGCCTGCTTGGTGAGGAAAGGGAATCCCAAGTCCTCCAATCATCTTTTACCCCTTCAAAACCCCTGGGCCAAATCATTACCAGATTGGTGAGGAAAGGGAATCCCAGGTCCTCCAATCATCTTGTGCCCTTTCAAAACCCCTGGGCTAAGTCACTGCCAGCCAGCCCGTCACACTATTATATAGTATACTAGCCAATTGCCCATCAAGAATGATGGGGGAGAGGTGGTGGAGATGGAGCCCTGGGCCCCACCCCCAATCCAGGCCCACTCCCCCTTCCCTCCTGCTGCTTGGGGTCCAGGCCCACTCCCCACCGCAGTGGCGGGAGGAAGGGAGGAGTGGGCTCAGGCCAGATGCAGGGGAGGACTGGGTCTGAGGGTGGGGAGAAGCAATGCCAACACAGCAAGGGTGTAGGGTGGGGAGCAGCAGACCCGACGGCAGCGAGGGGATGGGAGAAGTGGGCTCAGGGTTGACACAGGGGAGATGGGGTGGGAGAGGAGTGGGCCCGGGCCCAACAGGGGGAGGAGGCTCCCTCCTCCCCTCCCCCCGCAGATGCTGTGTTGGACTGGGCCGGGCTGGGCCAGGCCCGCTGTCCCCGCCCCCACACACTGCCGCAGTGGGCCGACTTTTCCCCTGGCTCAGGCTTGCTCCCCCACCCCCCCACCTTGGGCCGAGACCCACCCC
>NW_005843144.1:315926-316675 GCF_000455745.1 Alligator sinensis | reverse complement strand
TGTTAGAAAATTAATGTGACCTCTGTATGACCTTTGATCAATGCTGGCTGATGCAACCTTGCACTAAGATTGCCACTGGTCTGTCAATCTAGGCGGACAAGCAAGGTGATTGGGCCCAACTATGTGGGGTGAACAAAGTCATGCCATCTTAGTAATTTTCCGCTGAGTTTTGCGCATGCGTTATGGGAAAGGCTTATGTAACCAAAGTTTATAAATATGTGTGTTGAGTTGCAGTCGGGGTCTCTCTGCCCTTACGAGGACAGGGGACCTTCGGCCGAATAAACTGAAAAGACCACACCCTCGTCTCCGGCTTATTGGAGTCTCAGCTGGGATACGAGCCCCGTTCGGGTCAGGAGAGTCCACAGGTGTTCCCTTACCAGATTGGGAGCCTGAACGGACAATTTCTCTCACAATTTTGGCGAGCCAGCCCGGAGCAGCCAGCTCGTCGCGTCGCTGCTGCCGCCTAAACCCAACCTCCGGCCGGCCATAACAGAGGTGAGTTCACCATGGGAGTCTTGGGTTGAGGCTGCAGACACGGCGGGACGATAAGGTGACTCCTTCAATTTTGCTGGCATGGTGTGGTCTTTTATATGTTGTGTATGTCTTGTCTAATGTGTTATAGGCCAGTCTGTTCTCCGGTTCCTCAAACCTGGGCACACAGGCAATTTTAGTTAATGCCTGTTCGACTCTTTTGAGCAGATAAATCTGTGTGGCGCATTTTATGTCTCCATTCACGCACTGAGGAACCA
>NW_005843144.1:312031-314387 GCF_000455745.1 Alligator sinensis | reverse complement strand
TCCAAGGTCCGAACGAGCATCCGCAAGATTTCTACAGCAGGCTGCTGAAAGCCATTGCAACCCATGGAGGAAGTTTCGACGTACAGGCTCCGCAAAATCAAACCATTGTAGCATCAACCTTTGTAGGGGGTTGCACATCAGATATTGAAAAATACATAGTCAAATATAACCCTGATTGGAACACGAAAACCATACAACAACTAGTATACTTAGCTAACCATGCCTTCGACCGAAGACCAGAAGTTCAAAAGGCTGAGAAATTAAAAATGAAACAACAAGAAGCTAAATTTTTGGCTGCTGCTCTCAGCTCTCAGTTCCAGTCGAAGGGAAGAGGTAGAGGAGGTTATAGGAGGTACCAAGGGAGGCTTAATACCCCAAAGGAACCTGCCTCCAATGATATGTGCAATTATTGTAAACAATTGGGGCATTGGAAACGAGAATGCCCAAACTGCCCTAAGGGACCTCCCCCTTATGGAGGAAGAAAGCGGGAACCAAGGGAAACAACCGGGCTGCCAGCACCGATCCTACAGATCCCTGGATCCAGGGTTTGCAACAGGATATAGATGACTTCCAATGAAATAAGGAGGGGCTCTTCCACATGATGTATCTAGGGGAATCTTCCTCTTTTGAGTATACCTGCGCCCCTTCATTCCCTTATGTACCACTTCAAATAGCAGGGAAAATTTATAAATGTCTCATAGATACGGGAGCAGATCTGTCCTCACTGGGTGAATCTCCAAAAAGGGCAGGAATTGCAGTCTCAGGATCTGAAAAGATTATGGGAGTAACTGGGAAATCTATGCAAGTGCCCCGTGGCACTGAAACACAAGTGCAGATAGGACCCTTGACCATTAATCATGCTTTCCTATTAGCTGAGGGAACTCCAGTGCACCTCCTTGGAAGAGATCTACTCTGTAAACTACAAGCTACCATCAAATGCTCTCCAAGCGGTATCACTCTCGCCTTGCCAGCACATTGGATGGAGCATCTTCAGATGGCATTGTTGCCTAGCCAAGAGAATTCTCCACTCTCATCAGATTTAGACGGGTTATTACATTAAATAAAGCATTCCATGAACTCAAGCATTCGCTCATGGTCACTCCAGCCCTAGGACTACCAGACTACCAGAAACCCTTCACCCTATTTACTCATGAAAATCAAGGCATTGCTTCAGGTGTCTTAACTCAGCCGTGGGGAGTTTCTAATCGTCCCATAGCATACTATTCTGCTCAGCTAGATCCTGTAGCAAGGGCAGCAGTTCCCTGTCTCAGAGCAGTTGCCGCTGCCACCGTGCTAGTTCAAAAGGCTCAAGATTTAGTGTTAGGACACTCTCTTGTGGTTCAAGTACCTCATGCAGTGGAAGCTCTCCTACTACAGCACAACACTCAACACTTTTCTAACCAGTGTCTAAACAGATATGAGGTACTGCTGTTAGCAGCAGAAAATGTGCAACTTCAGCGATGTACAGTCCTGAATCCAGCCACTTTACTTCCAAATCCTGAGGATGGGGACCCTCATCACGATTGCTGTCAGTTGGTAGAGGCCCAAGAAAATCCTCGCTCTGACTTATTAGACATCCCCTTAAGTAATCCTGATTATGTGCTTTTCACCGATGGCTCTTCATTCGTTCGAGAAGGAATTCGGCATGCAGGGTATGCAATTGTTACCCATCATTGGGTATGGGAAGCGCAACCTCTGCCAGCAGGGACCAGCGCCCAGGCCGCTGAGCTAGCGGCACTCAGACGCGCATGCGAATTGGCCACAGCCTCCCGGGTCACTATCTATTCTCTAAATATGCCTTTGGTATTTGCCATGCAATAGGACAGTTGTGGCGACAAAGAGGTTTTATCACGTCCTCTGGCCATGTAATCAGTAATGCCACCGAAGTCCAAGAACTACTAAAGACTATCATGTTACCAGCTGAAATAGCGGTAATACATTGTCCCGGACATTCCAGAGAAGACATCGATATTGCCATAGGAAACCATCTTGCAGATGCTGCTGCTAGAGCTGCTGCACTACAGACTAAAGAAAGTCTCCTTGCATCTCAAGTCGTTCTTCCACCCTTATCCGTGATTTATGACAAAGTTCCAGCAGATGAAGTATCCATATGGGTCCAAAAGTGGGAAGTTGTCCAAGGCAAGGATGGATTGTGGCGTGTGCCAGACGGTAGACCAATTGATCCTCGCACCTTGCTCTGAACTCTGGCTCAGGATGCCCACAGATGCAGCCACTCGGGAAAAGGAGAAATAGCAGAACAGGTCCTATCCACCTGGTTTGCTCCAGGTATACATCTAAAAGCTGCTCGAATAACTTTGCAATGTTCAGAGTGCAGAGCCTTCAACAAATACAGAGG
>NW_005843144.1:311004-311918 GCF_000455745.1 Alligator sinensis | reverse complement strand
TAACCGCAACTCAAGCAAGTTTTCCTGCCTGCACCACTGCCATCTCGGTGTAAGTAAACAATCTTTAAAACTACCGCTAAGCGTTTGTGCCTAATTCCAGCTCGACGGCCTCCCCTCTCCGACCTGGCGTGCCCGGGCTGCTGGCCACAGCCCGCGTGCAGCACGAAAAAGGGCTTGGGTCGCTCCCGGCCCGCACACCTATCACCCTCAGTCCTCGGGTCAGGTAGAGCGTATGAATCAGAGTATAAAATCCCTTTTAGGAAAGATCTGCTCCCAAACCAAATTAAAATGGCCAGATGTTTTACCAATAGTGCTGTTCGCTATAAGAACCAAACCCAAACGACCTCTCAACCTGTCCCCCTACGAGTTGTTGTTTGGTCACATTCCTGTTATAGATAAAAGATGGGAAAATCCGCATGTTAGCTTACTTGGCGGAGATGAAGCTTTAACTAGTTATGTTTTGTCCTTACAGGAGTCTCTCCATTGTTTACACAGGTCAGCTGCTTTGGTTCAGCCAGTACCCCTGGACTGTAATCTTCATCCCTATCAATCAGGAAGATGGGTTTGGGTAAAACAACATTGGAAAAAAAACCCACCTTGGCTCCAGTCTGGGCAAATGTTAGCTTACTTGGCGGAGATGAAGCTTTAACTAGTTATGTTTTGTCCTTACAGGAGTCTCTCCATTGTTTACACAGGTCAGCTGCTTTGGTTCAGCCAGTACCCCTGGACTGTAATCTTCATCCCTATCAATCAGGAAGATGGGTTTGGGTAAAACAACATTGGAAAAAAAACCCACCTTGGCTCCAGTCTGGGCAAGTCCGTACCAAGTTCTTCTTACTACACACACTGCTGTGAAAATCGCCGAGAAAGAAGGCTGGATTCATCACAGTCACCTCAAACCTGGTACTGCACCA
>NW_005843144.1:309636-310705 GCF_000455745.1 Alligator sinensis | reverse complement strand
AATACTTCCCTGATTCCCACTATAGCCATAGCGCAGGCCCTAAAATTTGTCTAATTGCTGGATATGTGGCAAACAGCCTCCTTCCACTAACTTTCCACCCTATCCTTTAATCCCTTGGGAAGGGAATTTCTCTAATCCAGAGTGGTCTGATACGGATAGAGCTGGAATAAATACCTGGCAGGACAATCCTTATTTTAAAGAGATAGTACTTTCAGACACCATGTTATCTCTCCAGGTGTGTTGGGAAAATCCTCGTGGAATAGGAAAGAGATTTTTAGGATGGCAGCCAGGCTGTAAACTAACCATTAACGCCACACACTTAATATGGCCTAACAATACTGCAGTAGGGGCCAAAGAAGCTGAAAAGAAAGGATACATCCCCTGGAATGTCTGTGCCCCCTGCAGTTCCTTGCAGCGTCCTTATGTATGGCAATTTATGGAAGGCTGTATCGGATGCTCCACCCCTAATAAAACTTGGGCTTGGAGTCATGGCTGTATCACGTCTTGCATATACAGCTCCTTCACAAAACCAAGTTGTTCATATGTTAACTATACCATTTACAGAGATGGCTCAATACCTTGCCCCAGAGATCCTCATACTCGTAAGTATGTTCTAACAGGACATTTTATCATTTGCAGTACCAAGGCCTATACCAGCCTACCACGGCTCTGGGCAGGGCGCTGTACTTTTGGAGGAGCATTCCTTGAGCCCGGGGCGATCATTACCCACTCAGAACTACCAATTGTTTGGCCAAAACGACAAAAACGGTATTGGAATAGCTTTTGGCAAGGTGCAGCCCATTTCATAGGTGTCTTGGCTCCTTTCCTTGGAAATTTCCTTCTGGATCACTGCATCAACCAGTTAGCACATGCATTAGAGCTTATTGCCAATAGCACAGTAGAGGGCATTGGATTATTGCAAGAACAGGCTTCTGCCAACCGTGCTGTGACTTTAGAAAATCACCTAGCATTAGACTATTTGTTAGCTAGAGAAGGAGGGGTATGTGCTTTAATCACAGGAGGACCCTGCTGCACCTACATTCCTGACCACTCTGACAATATAACTGCT
>NW_005843144.1:306214-309422 GCF_000455745.1 Alligator sinensis | reverse complement strand
CTGGGAAATGGCCAGCAGGCCATAGGCCTTTGGCCATAAGGGGGGATTGTTAGAAAATATTGTTAGAAAATTAATGTGACCTCTGTATGACCTTTGATCAATGCTGGCTGATGCAACCTTGCACTAAGATTGCCACTGGTCTGTCAATCTAAACGGACAAGCAAGGTGATTGGGCCCAACCATGTGGGGTGAGCAAAGTCATGCCATCTTAGTAATTTTCTGCTGAGTTTTGCACATGCATTATGGGAAAGCTTATGTAACCAAAGTTTATAAATATGTGTGTTGAGTTGCAGTCGGGGTCTCTCTGCCCTTACGAGGACAGGGGACCTTTGGCCGAATAAACTGAAAAGACCACACCCTCGTCTCTCGCTTATTGGAGTCTCAGCTGGGATACGGGCCAAGTTTGGGTCAGGAGAGTCCACGGGTGTTCCCGTACCAGATTGGGAGCCTGAACAGACAATTTCTCTCACAGGGGCGAGACCAACCCTGCTGACTTCACCCCCCACCTTCCGTCCGCTCTGTTGCTGCCACCTCCAGGGAGCAGGGCTAGGGGGGCAGGCCAGCTGTGCTGGCTTCGCCCCCTCCTCCATCGCTCTATCCCCTGTGTCCCACGGTCATGGCGGCAGGCTGCCTTCTGTTAGAACTCTTCTTCTCTTTGTCAGCCAATCAGAGCGCAAATAAAGCATTATGGACAGACAGACAGATTTAGGCTTTTATAACATTAGAATTCAGATTATTTACTGTGTGGTCTTCCCCTATAATGTCTCTTTTCAGGCTTTGCGCTCTGTTATTGTATCCCATTACTGGTATATGTGGACATGTTGACTTCCCTTTTCTAACCAAGCTAGTTGTCATATCTGCAAAGTTTTACTCTATAGTCACTCATGTAACCCGGGCAGTACTCCAAAAGGTACCCCCTCTCCAATTGAAGGGATCAAAGCAGGTGCACAAGCACTGTGGGAAGTGTAAGGACTCTCCTCCCCCTATAGAGCAGAGCCAGACCACCCCTGGGGACTTAACCATATACCTTTTAATGAGGGAACAATACTGGGAACATAACCAGTATAAACCAGAGAGGAGTATAGGGGACACAAATCCTGCCCCCTCGGGGCATTGTCAACAAAGATTAGACACTTACAATCGTTGACAAAAGCCAGGGTTAACAAAATATAAAACACAAACAGCAGAGCAAACAATACTGGTTGGGGAAATATAAAAAGGCACAAAATACAAAATATCAAAGGACAAAGAAATATAGGGCCTAGGTACCTGGAAAGGGAGAAAACACAATGGCCCCTTTCCACTGCAAGAGGAATTTCTCCTTGTTAGCTCACTCACCCCAAATCATCAAAGCTGGAACTTGAACTTGGATCCCCCATGTGGTAGACAGGAACACTGCCACACAGCAACTAGCGCGGGTACTGTTTTAAACTGCCAAGGGTCTTGACCTTCCTGAAGCCCCGGCCTCACGTCGAGCGGCCTGGTCTCTGATTGGAGAAGCTGGAAGCCGAGCTAGGAACCTCTCAGGTCACTGCTCAGATCCTTGCTGAAGCGGGAAGCCTCTCCTGCTGGCCCCAGCCTCTCGTAGGGAATCCTGGAGCCCAGCAGGAAGCCTCTCCTGCCAGCCACACGCTCTGCTGCTGAGGGTCCAACTTCTGCCTGCAGGTCCTGCTCCTGCAGGCTCTTCTGGGGCAACTGCTTCCGCCCCACTAGCTCAGCTCTTTGAAGCTCCTTCCTCGTGGTCCCTCACTGGTCTTCCCCTGAGTCAGCGGTGCTGCCCCTTTTATCGCCCTCCAGGTGACCCACAGGGCCAATCAGGGGACATGAGGGGCGAGTCTCTGGGGCCTGCTTGGTGAGGAAAGGAAATCCCAAGTCCTCCAATCATCTTTTACCCCTTCAAAACCCCTGGGCCAAATCATTACCAGATTGGTGAGGAAAGGGAATCCCAGGTCCTCCAATCATCTTTTGCCCTTTCAAAACCCCTGGGCTAGGTCACTGCCAGCCAGCCCGTCACACTCAGAAATAGGGTTTGGGGCTTTCTGTTTAGCAACACTTCTGCAGCTTGGCCTAGGCACCTTGAAAATGGCCAAGGCTGGCAACAATGGCTTCTTAATCCAATCATGTCTCTGTTCTACTTTGCTTTCTCCTGCCTCCCATACAATACTGTCCACTAACTTTGGTTCCATTCCAAAAAGCCTACCATCATTACTATTAAGACTTGAGCGTCTGGGTTACAGGTGGTATTCTTCCAAAGCAAACAGCCAGCATAGTCATTCAACCCCTGCTGCCAGTCTCGTAAGAAGTGGTCATTGCTTCAGGGCATCATGCCACAAAGCTTGTGAGAACAAAGGAGCATCTGCTCCATGCCCTGCTCCTTCCTAATGGGTGCTGACCTGCTTTCAGGACCCATCCCCCAGTTCACAAAGGTTTCCATTGCCCTCCACTTTCAACTGCCTGCAGATTTACTTCTGGAAAGGACATGAGCTTGCTCACCTTTGTGTGCTCTGGCGATAGGCATGTGTTCTTGATGAGTCTGTTACATGGTCTAGTAGCAGTTCAGTTAACTCATGTAAGCCAGCATCAGTCCCTTAACAGGGAAAATTCTTTAATGAGATAAGTTTGTTAGCAGCCTGTGATGAGTGATTTCTCTCCTTCCCCAGGAGTGATCTCCTTTTCCTTCCCAATGTGCCAGGCACAGTCCTGGTATTGATTATATTCCATATGTGTGGGCATTTAGATTATGCTGGGCATGAGGGGATCTCAGCTAGTACTGTGGCACCATGCTAAATTCCCCCATAAAAGGCTGCTCCCCATTGACAACTAACAAAGCAAACATCAGCCTGCCTAGGAGCTGTGTAAAATCAGTGGGAAGAAGGAAGCAAGGGAGTTTCACTAGTTCATCTTCAATTAAGACTTTTTAGCTCATTCTAGAAATGAGCGTTTGTGTTCAGCACCAAGTCTCCCCCACCCTCTGCTCTGCAGCAGGATCCCTACAACTCCCTGCCAAATTAACTGCCTGACAAGAAAACTGCTCACATGCTTATTTAACACTGTGTTTGTGCCAACATTATTTGAGAGATAATTACAGCCTTTTAATTAATTAGGGTAAAAAATTAAATATTACAGGCAAGCATAAAATTCCAGAGATTTTAAAACAATAATTATTGGGTTAGTATTGTCATTTAATTACAAATCCACTCATGACAAT